>NC_143575.1:132147738-132296776 GCF_048544385.1 Mastigoproctus giganteus
TTCATATTTATTTCTGACATCCAGATTGGTCTTAAGTATTCCCACTTGTTTTCCTTTCCTAGGAATTGCATTCGTATGAATTCGATGGAAAGCTAGAATACAGTATCGTTTTGAAGTTTGTTATTGTAATTCGAAACGATGTGACATGTTCGCATAAAAATGGTCATTTGTGCTAGATCGAGCGCCTCATTAAAATCACTTCTGTCATTGTTCCCTTTATGCGTGGTAGCAAGCTCCGATCTACATTTCTGAAAACTCAAAAATTCTAAAATGGGCCTATTATTTAAAAAAAAAAAAAAAAAAAAATGGCATCTTCCAGACAGACTAACTAGGTCAATGAGATGCAACCAAGGGAATGCAAACGCGGGAGTGTAGTAGTGCACGCGTTTAAATATACCCGTAGTTCTTAGCGCACGTCACTCACTCCTAAATGTTGTTAATGGTAATGTTCTTGTCAAAATAGTTAGTTGAAGCTATAAAATGAATAGCAAAGCTTAACTGACGGTACTCACCTCAAATAACGCGCTTAGTTGTATGGTGTTTAAAGTTGTGGAAATTCAATTAAATTGCATTAAAATAAAATTGTTAGAATATAAATAGAATAGACTATTAAAACTGTACAGTACTTAAAAAAATTTTGCCCAAAGGAGGAAGATGTGCACTGCTTCATCCCCTGGTTGTCATATATAAAATTTGTTAAAAACTATGAAACTAAGCGTTGGCTTTATTTATTAGTTTCACAGTTTTAATAGTTTCTATTCTATTTATATTCTAACAATTTTATTTTTATGCAATTTAATTGAATTTCCTTAAATTCAATTAAACCTCATTCGTCTTAAACACCATACAATTAAGCGCGTTATTTGATGCGAGTACCGTCAGTTAAGCTTTGCTATTAATTTATCAAGTTGAATTTCAAAATAACGGTACATTAAGAAGTTCTATCAAATAACTTAGTTCAACTGAATAACAGAAAGTTCTTCTGTTGTGCTTACATCAAGAATTAAAATGGGTTTCATTTTTAAATTATTATACACATTTTCGGTTTGAAAAATGCCCACCTTACACATTAAAAATCATTATACTCGTACCTGCAAACCCAGAACTCGAACTACCTGTCCTTACAAATATTGAAACTGTTCCGAAAGAGAGGGGGGGGGGATGCGCATTGGTAGAGATGGGCTCATTTTTATGTAAATATAATTGGTTACAAAAATTGTGGAGCGTTAGGTGATAGCAGAGAGGTATAAATGAAGCTAAAATGGATAGACTCAACTGTAAAGAAGTTTGTTACAATCTGATAGTTTAGGTTTGCTTCTTGTGGTGAACCGATGGTTTTCTGGATAACACCAAGGAGCCATCCACACAGTCTTCGTGGAAGACTGTGCGCTGTGTCAGCCCACAATCACTACTGAAATTGGATTATACGATTTTCTGACTTCAGTCCACTTGCTGTCTGTTAATAGTGAAATGTGTTCTAAATACAGCAATATTTTGTTGGTTCTCTCAGTCATTCTTAATTTGGAGTCAAACGACAATAAAAGAAAAGTGGACTGTTGCCATTGAGATGGGCGAATGCGAGGGCATTTTAACTATTAGGAATATTGTCGGGTGAACCATAAAGTGTTGGGAACCAGGTTTGAATGAGTATCACAAGTCCGTTATATGAGGACATCTAATTCACTTTGCCCCGATTCTAAAAAGCCCGACAATGTGTATAGTTCATTCTCTTTATTAATTGTTTACATACGGGCATTTTTAAATGACTTTATTGTATTAATAACTTGACAGATGAGCACGTTTCTCCCCCCCCCCCCCCCCTCATCGTCAAATATGCCATTTGCTTGAGCTTGGAGGATTTTTTTTTTTTCCTTTTCACAAAACGGAGGGAAGGAAAATGTGAAATTTGTAAAATGAAGAGCAGAGACAGAAAGATTGGAGAAGTAATTGAACTTGAACACCTCAGTATCATAGCCCGTATATCTAGGCTGAGCCTTTTAATGCCAAGTAATTGTCTTTTTGACTATTCTTTAGAGAACGAGCTGCTACAGTATTTAGATTTGCGAACGTTTGAAAACTGAAAGGTGGCGATATGCGGGGAAGCCTTCTCTGCAGTGCGAATTGTAATGACGTGCTACGAATTCACTCTGCTCTAAGCGGTCTGACTGTCTTTTGGTGTCCTTCATTCTACCTAGATCCGTCCCTCAAAAAGAAACGCTGATTTACGAGAGACAAGTTTTGTTCTCGTGTTGCCTCGGTCTCAGCATCCCTTTAATATTATTTTATTTTACTAAAAATTGCTGTATCGTATGTTTGTTGCCTGTCTAGGGTGATCCGCTGTGAAAATCGTGCCCATATATTTATTATTTCTTGAGAACTTTTGCTTACCGTAAATAGCGTCGGTTTGAAAAGTTCTGATCCCTGTTGCATAGTGATTTCGTGCTTGCACCAATGCAAGCAAGAAAAATCACTATGCATCAAAATCCCGACCTCACAGAGTTCTTCGCTTCAATCAACTGTTCCTATTATTCGGAGCGTTACATTTTCTTTTCGGAATAGTGACCTTCCCATGTACTTTACTTTTTCCAAATTTTGCCCCCCTTTCCCCCTTCTCATGTTATCACAACACTCCCTGGTACTTGGGCGATGATGGTTCTGAAAGTCGAAGGCGGAATGCCTGCTATTGATCAGCTTTACGAAAAGTTTTTTTTTTTTTTTTTCTTTTTAGGAGCATTAGCAACTAAGGCCATATTGCTCCGAGGATATGCGGTGGTCATTCCCTGACCTTTCCGCATCCTCCGTATTTTGTGGTCACGGGCTCGAACCCCGGTATAATCAAGAAGCGTGTGCTGCTCCTGCCCATTTGGTTACGGAGGCGCCTTGCTAAAAGTTATTCGCATTCTAGATTACCGAAATAATGAACAGAAAATCGTCTATCCACGAATGCGAGCCTCCGCAGCAACAATCTGAATACGAGTAGTCAAGTCGTAGATTGTTACGACCTCCGCCACCTGTGCATATTGGAATTATATCTAGAATCCTAAGACAAAACTTTCTTAAAATGAACACTTATTTTTAGTATTTCTGGATATGAAAAACGATTAAAAAAGAATTCCGGGCAGCTCTTATTAAAATGGACTCGTAATGATTTTTAGCGAAAAGTTTTTAGTGATATAACTAAGTTTGTTAGTCTCGTCTCACGTTAACGATTTAAAATAGACTGATTGAAAGATCTTCATCTAATACAGATTGCGGGGGGGGGGTTATCGGTGCAGCATGTTTCAAAGGGTATTACACATGCAGTACATTGGAAAGGTATTGTTCAGTTGCAACAGGGTGAAGTGCCGAGATAAAAAAAAAAAAAAAACCGCTCTTAAACCAAGAGGAGGCTTACTTCTACGGTGTTTCTGAGACAAATGAGGACCGTGTTCGCACAAATCTGTTAGCTGTTGCTGCACATAAAGGTTCGGTGAACTTTTACAGCAGCACTCTGTGTAATTGGGTTCGTGATCACCTTTCGGCTGCTAGGCCCTGAAGCAGAAGTGGCTCTCTCTCTCTCTCTCTCCCTCCTTGATTTCATTCTGGTGTAATGGCACTACCACACTGTTAATCCCCAACAGTTTCGTAAGCACATTTCCTACTGAATTCTTCACTGAACACTTTTTTTTTTTTTTTTTTTTTGCGGAAGTTGCTGAGAAGGATATAGCAACAGTGACTGTTTTCGCCCCCTCACCCAAAGTTTCAAATATTTTGTGTTTTTCTCCCTCTCCTCCATTTGTATAACTTCCAAAGAGTTTCAGAAATACATCCCTTTGAACACGCCATGCGTGTCTGACTCCTGTGAATAAGGCAAAGGATGTCGTCGCTTCATTATCACGAGTGCCGATTTTAGACATTGGACTTTCCCAGTCATTGTACTGATTACCCATGGTGCACTTCTTGTCATTACGTCTGCTTCGTGAGGGCGCGTGATCGCCTCGGTCATTTTCCTGCAGACGGATGACATCACGCTACATTCTTCCACCCACCCTCCCTAGACGCGTGAGACGAGGCGAGGTTCGACCAGTTGGTTAAGGTTTGCCTCGCAGAGGTCTGTACACAAACAAAAAATCTAGCCGGCCCTCTCTCAAGGTCGTCCTGTTTACCGGATCATTCACCATGTTCGGCAATGCGTACTGGAAACAGGAAAGTTGTCTGGCCAGTTTTTGAACGCAGAGTGGACATCAGAATTAAAGTGGGTGATATCCGCAGGACTGCATTCCATTTTAGGGGACAAAGGGTGTCTTGGCCTTGACTGTCGTACGAGCAAAGAATGCTAGCGAAGTGAACAGAATGTCTGACACAGAGATGGCTGATATTCTTTTTTTGAAAGGAATAAGATACTTGGCGATAAAGAAGTTACTCTGGTATGCTTGTACCACTGCTTTCATTAAATAGAACTGTGAATCAATCACATTATAAAAAAAAAATCAATAGTTCGCCTTCGACTGGTGAAGATTGCAGTGTTTCTTTGATGGGTATAATAGTTCTGGTTGCACATTATTCTCAACATGCTAAATTTCGAATATTTGTTTATGCGCGTCATAAAGGGAGCCCGAGGCACATGGTCAGAATATAAATTCTGGTCTGCACGCATTTTTGAAAGATTTTTTCCCCCACATTGCAGTTTGATTAATTCTTCATGTAGAACTACCATGCAGCTTACTAATTAACTCTGCTTTTATATTCAGTAAGAGAAAAGAATGCGAGCCGTCTCAAATTTATGGTCTACTTAATTTCTTTGCAGTTAGTATTTAAGACATGTTTCGGGCATCGTGTAAATGAAGAAATCTTCAACCGAATAATTTAAAAGGAATGCAGTTTCCGGTAGTAAAATCTTTCACGTGTGTTTCTCAAGCATCCAAGTCAACAGCTGAAATAAAAAGCATAACTAAAAAAGACTTAATAGGAGAAATTGGGAAATTTTCAACAAATTTTGAAAAAAGCTGATGATCATTTCCCCCCGCTTTTACGCATGTATTTTAATTATGTTATGACATTTTATAAATGCACTTAGCCATCATTTATGCAAACTTAATCATATACAAAATACATTGTTCAGTTTCAATCGGTATTGGGACACAAATAAAAAATTTGATGTTATTTTCAAAGCGCTGAGCTTATCGCTCACATCCGCATGTTGTACTTATCTCTGGAAGTGCGTGTTCACGGGCCACTTTTATGTTGTGAAGGGAAAGTCTTACTTCCTCCACCTGAAATCAGCTAATTACAGCCTCGATTGAAGAGGGCTTCCGAAATTCCTTAGCGGGAATCGAACCCATATCTCTCCAAAAAAGTAGACTGCGATGTGTCATGCTGACTAAGCTAACGCGGAAGATGACAGTAAGAGGAAATTCATATGTTTACAAATTTGAGAAAAGCTTTTGATAGTATTGCACATAAACGACTGTCGAATAAATTGGAACAGTGTGGCATTAAGCGACTCTTTGATTATGGGTGGTTTCATATAATAAATGCATAATTTACGTTTAATTCTCTGGACGGCCAAGACCAGAAGAATCAAAATGTGCTTCGTGATAACTTGAAAATATGATTAAAATCAATCATTTTTAAAATTATTTCCACTTAAACTTTATTGTTTAATAAATGGCGATATTCTGTGTTCAAAACAGCACATCGACTGACTGTTCCAGAATACAATCTATAAAAATGTCATTAATATGAAACTAAAAATCAAGCCAGAGATACTTCTACTTGTATACTTCATTCTTCCTTTAAATTCTGAAAAGGATTAATTGTATACAAAAAAAAAAAAAAAAAAAAAAACGTAAAAGTACGGATGTAAAATAAGAGAAATAAAACCAAATTGCACATTTTTAAATGTAAAATTTGTACATTTAAAAATTTCGTTTTTATTTGAAAAAGTGTAATTGAACATGTTTTAAATGAACATTTAAAAAATCACCTAAAGTGGCTTTGTCATACCTTCAGTGCCGCTATTATCAGGTAAGAAGGGTTATTTTAAGATAGCATTGTTTTATGGATGAATGAAATCAGTTTTGGGATCTGCATTCTGTTTTTATTAAATGGTAGTGAGCGTATATTACTTATAAAAAAAAAAAAATTGAAGATTCAATGCGCGAGGCATAATGATATGGGTTTAAAATAACTATATAATATCGGGGTAGATACACCATAGTTAATCCATAAATTAAACTACGTACGTAGTGTGAAGGCATCGTTTTTAATTGAATCTCATATTATGGCTACCTTCACAACGAGATAGCTGGTATTGCACTACTTCGAATAAGTAACGCTTCTCTAGTAGAGAAGACTACTGTTATTTATTCTCAGTGGATACCAGCAATCAGACGGTCACCTTTTCAAAGCTGGTGACCTATCATCAGTGGGTGGGCAGATACCCAGATAATGCAAATATGCCATCACAGTTGCGAAGTTGTTCCTTATTCGAAGTAGTGCAATACCTGGTACCTCGTTGTGAAAGTAGCCACAATATGTACTTCACACTACGTACGTAGTTTAATTTATGGGTAAACTATGGTGTATCTACACCCATATTATATAATTATACAAAATACCAGAATGATAATGTAATACAACAACCATTTTAAAGACATTAATTGCTCTCAATTTATTAACCTATTGAACAGCTTAAAGAGATTTGTTTTGTGAACTGTTCAATGAAAATATGCCATGAAATTTATTTTATTTAAAATGGGGTTCTGAAAGTCCAGTTAAAGTTCTCGAATATTTAACCGATAGATTAAATATTCGAAAAATGTAACGGTGCATTTGATATTTTGCATGTTTTTAAGTTTAATTCACGACACAGGTTATAACCAGGAATTTAACACCTATGGCTAAATGTTAGAAATATCTTTTGTTTTCATAAAAATAAATTATATTATGATATTAATTAACTTAATAAAATAATAATTATTATCCATTAAGATAGTACTTTTTATTTTTTAAAAAGAGACTTATAATAATTGATAAATATAATAAAATCTGTCCCGTTTTTAAATAAATTATAAATTTAGTTTCTAGGTCTAATTCCATTAACGCCTACGATGAATCACGGCCTGTGTCCAGGACCATACTCGCTGTACCCTACTTACGCCGTGGATTAGAATTCGCGATCTCTTTCCTCGTATTCCGAAAGGATAATTTGATTAGTTTAGCAAATTATCCACTAAAAGATAATTGTAATACTCTACAATGAATTCGCCTCCTGATTATCATCATTAGCTGCTGAATGTTTAATTAAAGACACAAATGAAGAAGTGCGTTGCGGGGTGTTACAACCGTTAGCCACATTCTGAAAGGAAAAAAATATGAAATTTCATTTGGAGGTTGTGCTGCAGTGATCCCATGGCCGAAGTTTTGGTTCTGCTTCAGCATCTTCTCCGACTGTTCTCTTTTCGGAAGAAAGCCATGCGCAGTCACGCTGATATCAGATCATAGTTTTGGATATCTTCATTATCTCGAGATAGCAGATCGTTAACTAAACGGCACCCCGAGGCGAAGTGATGTTGCATTTTTAACTGTACAAAAGTTAAGTACTTTAAACTGCCTTCCGCCTGTACACTTGCCAGGGAATGAGAGAGCAGTGTTATGGAGAGGAGCCACGGACATACCAGGGGTGGTCGCTGCGGAGAGCGGGCCCATCAATCACCAGGTGGTCTACATGAGACGACGTGTCGCTCCATTGCCTCGCATGAAGCACATTGCCGAGGAGGTAATGGCGAGGAAATGGCCTCTGGCAAAAGTGAAGGGGAGATATAATGAACATGCTCGTACACCACCACTTCTCCCCACACTTCTTTATTTTGCGGTCGGAGCGCTGTTGAATCATTCCTTTTATAACACACATCCCCAATTTGACATAACTAAACTGTTCTTCACGTGCAGGTAGAGTCGCTGTAAAAATGTTGACAGGTGCGCGGGGGGAGGGATAGTGCGAACAGAAGAACAAAATACACAGCATTCATAGTAGCCTTAGAGAAACATTTCACCAAAAGGAAATGTGCCTCTTCGCCAGACTATGCACCTCCACGTGCAATAACCGGATAGCTCATTGTCAACATTTACCGAACAGGAAAACAACTGACAGAGAAAGGCGAGGTTATATCGAGGATAATTGGGGAAGGGGCGAAGGCAGATTACCCGCTATCCTTCCACTCCATTGGCATCACTTATAATCCGCGACGCTTCTGAAAAGAGCACGTGATTTGGCCTGTTGGCTCTGCAATTGTTTCTGCTTTATTTCGTTTCCTCAATGGGTCGTTGAGGAAATATCACTTACGTGCTGTACTTACCGTTCTGTTCGATGGGATCGTGGCGGTTGAAATTTTTGAAAGCCACGAAAAGCATTTGTAGTTTTCGGCTTCACCTAAGTCGCAAACATCGTTTAAATACCCGCGATGGACCAAATACAGCGTACTTCCTTGAAGTAATCTAAAGAAAGACAGCAAATGCATTTTTCAAGTGAAACAACGCAGTTCAACTTGAAAGAACGACCTTATCATAAATATCATAATTTATAAAATATATGATTATTGAACTGCTGCAGTGCGAATGCTTCAGTGGCCATGAGTCACCACGTACAAATAAAGATATGATGGTATCTTGCGTACCAAAAAAAAATTCACATTAATCAAGAAAATATGAGCCCAAACATATGTAGGACGGAGTAGACATTTTGAGAGAATGGAATGGTTTTGATTGCTTAAAAGGTGTCATCTAATATAATGCTAATCTGATGTGCATTCTCTTTAATTTAAGATAAACGAAAAGAAATGTTCTTTCTCTCACTCGTTAGCTTCGACACAAGAATACCTCCCGAAGCGCTATTTTCACGCAGTTTAGGTTTTTGTATTATTCCTTATTAGAGGTGAGATGGTCATATCATTATATGATCAAGTTTTTCATCTAAACTTATCTCAAGTAGAGTCGCATTAATTAGGATTAGAAGAAAAACTGCACTGCGCTGCACATGCGCATATCATTCAGCAGTTGTGGTTGATATTTCAGAGATTGCGTTGCCACACGTACTTCCCTGGTTCGAATGTCGTGACGACTGTGCACCGAACTGTAAAATAGTCCACAGTTGGGGTAATCAGCCGGACGCTCCTTGACAGGGACGGAATGAACCAGCGGAAAGAGGATATGCCCCGAGGGGGCATGGGATCATTAAGTAGCGACCTTGAGAGTCAAAAGTACAGCCGGTCGTCGAGGTTACCTCAGCACCGTTAGGTGGTGAGTAACCACACTGCCTTAAAAATGCATGACCATCAGAGACACTGCTTCCGGATGGAACTGATGGGTGTGTCACATCCCGGAAATTCAGTTGGTTTATTGTTGTTCAGGCGAAATGATTGTCATTAAGGAATGACGTTCAAGTACTGGTAACTGTTGTTAACGGGAACGTTTCTAGTTACCTGCAGGCTTCATATAAGTGTTCATAATACGGAAATAAGCTTATTATTCTGTACTAGCACTCAGAAGCAATGATGATCATCATATTTATTCTACAAAAGAGAACTTTGGTGACTGTTTCGGGATTTAGCCCAGTGATCAGGCGCGAGGGTGCACAAATACGTGTGCTTTCAGTGACCGGGATTTACGCCCATGACTGCTAAATACGGCGCTGTTTCTTGTATTCTCTCATCTTGTGAACTCCTCTGACCGTGTGGTCTGTCCGGAGTATAAACAGAAAATTTATTTATTTTTTGGCGAATCGACTACCTTGTGATCTTAGTACTCCAGTTCATGACGCTTTTTATGCTGGTATATAAAGACAATGCACATATATGTGGGAGAGGCCGATTTGCATTACCACCAATCTCATCATTGCTTCCTGTAACAGATTTCCCTTGAAATCCATTATTATAATTTTAATTTGTTAAACTGACCGACCGGTGTTCATTCCTTACCAATTCAATGTTGAAGACTGTCGTGACGAACTGAGTACAGTACTCTAAAGGAAACTACTTGAAGCAGAGGTCCATTGCTCAGTAGCCCAAATTTTTGTCATCCAGTGCTGAATGACAAGTTATCTGAAAGAAGTGTTTCTTAATCTCTTTGAGCCCTTTGAAAATTGATGATTTAATGCCTTCTAATTGCATGAGCTCGCTGAGGGCACAGAAACTGCTTCTTCGTTTTCTGGCCTACCGGAAACTCTGCAGAGGTGTGAAGGAGATTTTCTATTGGCAGTGGTCACGAGAGGTTTTCCTCACATATTCTCCTTCTTGCCCACTAAAAACTAACTATTGTGCCGAGGAAATTCTGAAACTACTCATGTAGGGCTTGCCCGTGATTGCTGCCAGTTAAAAAAAAATAGACAGCTGGGTTAAAATTCATCTAATCACATCCATTTATGGATGATCACATCTAATCACATTGCTTCCAAGGAATCAACCGCTAGGGGAAAAAAAACCAGAAAGTGTGCACAGTTAACAGCTTCTTTTCTTGACCTGTATGCATTTCAGCGGGGCAAGGTAAGGGAGAGCTCTTGCGACAGGAGTCGGATATTCCAATTATAATTTCTTTTCCTAGCTCAAATAGCAATCTGGATCTAAGTGAATAATCCGTGCAATTGAGTTTTTCATTTAGTGCTTGACGATCATATCAGAAAGTGTAATTAGACCTTGTAACTAATTTACCTTATTCAGGGATGGGCAAAAGGGCATATGCCCCCCTGTTAACCAAATAATTTGAAATTAAAGAAAAAGAAGGCAGGAGGCGTTCTAAAAAAAAAAAAACAACTCAAATATTCTGGGCACCATGCCCCCCCCCCCCCCCACGATGACACTGGATACGCCACTGACCTTGTTTATATATTATTTCCCTTGTAAACAGTCAAATAATATGTGATAGGGAAAATAGACTATATCGTTTGCAATTTCCCTTCTTGCAAGCCTGGAGCTGCCAGAATAAATGCCTGCTGGAAATGATTTTCAAAATGCCACGGAATCGGGTTTAGTGGTTTACTTGATTTCTCTCCATCAGCACGACTTAACAGTCGTGGTGGTGGAGGGAAAAAAAAAAAAAAAAAAAAAAAAAATCAGGTTAAGGAATGAATTTCAAAAAAAAGCAGATTGCATTTAAATTACTTGAATCAGCATTTCATAATTGTTAGCTAATGGTATGTATCCACGTTCTGAATTCATACCGTACAATATCCGATATGGTACCAAAGGTGGCTTGCTGCTCACATACTGCAGGCCAGAAGTATTTGCCACCAACGAAATAACACTTGCAAGGTCTTCACTTCCCTTCCCCAATAATATACGCCTACAATCAGATAATCCGAAAAGCTCTCTTAAAACATCGATGCTGCCCAACTTGGTGGTATCTCGGATCTGCTCTGTATGATCTAATTACCAGGGGTTCGAAGCTCATAAAGGTTAACTGATTGCAGTCTTGTGCGCACACCTGTGCAAAAGTTATGTTGAGTCCCCCATTAGCGCTGCAGTGCAACAAAAGGGGACATCCCCAAAAAAGCTGCTCCCTTCCTTTTTACTGTTACCTACAACTATTATCTACAAGAACGTTGTAAGCATAGAAAGAAAAAAAAGAGAGAAGTGTCAGGAAATCTTGCAATAGGATATTTAGGTTTTACATTTGCATACCAAACACTTCTTTCCCAGACACGAAACTTACAGATTATGGGAAAATATTTCCCGTAATCTTTGAAGGCAATGTCATACATCACTCTTCATACCTGATCAGGCTCATTTCGACAAACAGGACTTTTGAATGTGCGCCGAAGAATTCAGAATGCTCGTTCGTTCCTCAACCGCAAAGTTAAGGAAACTGTATTCACTTCTGGTGTTTAGCGCTGCTTCTCTGACTAATAAGAGGGAGGGGAGGGGGCCGGAAGTGCAGTGCGGTGCTTATGTATTCGAATTCATCAAACATAAAAAGAAATTTGTATTTAGTTTTTAAATTGCATACAAAAATAAAAGCTTTTCTTAATTCATTTTGTAGTACAGCTTACGAAATGGTACTGTACTGTGTATGAATGGTGTGAAATATCTCCCAGGTGCTCATGAGAGCCTTGTGCTTGTATTGACTTCTTTGTACACAATGCGTGAGAGAGTAATCCAGGCTGAGAGATTGGAAAACATTTCTTTGACAACCCAAGAAGCTAAATTTGCATAATTTGAGGAACACGTTAAGATAGACAAGCAACATCAAACCCGAGGGAAATAAATGAATGTTGAAGATAACATAACTGCTGCTGAGGACTTTTCTATAAAATACGTTATTGCCGCACGTGGCATTTGGTTTCGTAAAAGGCGTGAAAAACCTTTTTCTAACGGGAAGTCGCTAATTTTCCCCCTTGTACGTGTCGTGATTTGGTGCAACTGCTGTTGCCTAAAACTTAAAAGCATGATTTCGAGTGACACTCGGTTCGATGTTTCAAGTTGATTGCTCCTCTGGGGGTTTACGACGAAATTGTACCGTCCTAATGAGCAATGAACACGGCGTAAGTTAAAATATCGCTCACTGTTTTGAGGGCGTGCGGATCAGATGATACGTGCTTTTATGTGGAGGCGGCGGTCGCCGCAGACGTGGTTCCTCGTATCAAGAGGCCTGCAGTGTTGTTAAAGCCATTAATCATGCAATTCTTTGACGCTCGTTATTCGTTTCGTCTCGCTAGAAACGAAAACGCACGTTTCTTAAAGTCTCAATTCACATCGCGCCCTTCTGTTGCGTTCTTTAGTTGGTATGTGAACTCACATTAGAACAAGTCAAAGTACAACTATGCGGTACACAAGGTCTCTTCCCCCTCTCTTATATATCTCAGGATTGGGAATGAGCATTTATTTATTTAATTTTTTAACCTCTCCGTGCATATTCACTCTCTAGTTTAAGCGAGGCTGCCTAATTCGCTCCTCGTTCAGCATCCATTTGTTTTGAGAAGTTAAAACGAATAAGCTCGTGCGCTTATCGCTCAACACATTAAACATTGGCATTGTATTTCTCGGATAACATACACGTATCTTCATTATATTTTGCAATCGCAATGTTTGATGAGGACCTGAATTTAGGTCGGCGTTTCAATATTTAGCAGTATTCACTTTCATTGTTTTCAAAAGTGGAAAGCATGACCTTTGGTCTGTTACTCCATGATTGGTTATAGTTGATCCATGTTATTGTCATACTACAGCTTTGAACGCGGAGGTTAATGAACTTGAAGAATAATAACACGGAGTTGTAGTACAGTACCTCAATCCCACTGAAAGTCATTCGCCCCTCTAACATGGTGGTTTACTGGAGAATATGCGAGCAAGAAATATTGTCATAACAACAGAAACACCCATTAAAGACGTTCTGGAGGCTCTGAAAACAAATCAAAAGGAAGACAGATTTTGGGGGAATTAGAAGCAATATAGTGCGTGTAGGGTGGCAATTCATAAAGCAACCGCCATGTGACATTTTGTTTGGGGTTGGGGAGAAAATTTTCAGAAAGTAACGGGGAGTTAACATTTCAGGCACACCGAAATCGTCATGATCCTGAGTGTATGTTACCCCAACTGACCATTCCATGCCTCCTCCCCTTAAGTTAAGTTATTACATGGGTTACGCATGTTTGTTAGATACATCCTCAGAATATTTTCTCAGCCCATAGATTAATTTCTGTTTGTTTCTTAAATTCTTAACAAGATACAGTATACCTGTTTTCGAAAGTAACTTCAATTGTGTAAGCTTTTTCTTTGGGTCGCATCTGCTCTCGAAAATATCTCTACTTAGATTCTTCATTTTTGGATTCCAGTTGGTCTGTATATTCGTAAAAGGCAATGTCTTATTAGATATTATCCCTTACAAAGTGCATCTATATTTTTGCTAGTTCATAGCTTAAAATGGCTTGTTACTTAAATCGTCAACCCTTTTGTTACTGAGAAAAGTCACAAGCCATTTCTAACATGGAGTTGTAGTACAAAATTTTTCGACCAGTGCTAAGTTTCTCAGTCTCAGACGGAATCGTACAGTTTTTGAACCGAGAAACTGCGATTTCGTCTCGTGAAACAAACGACCCAGCTGGAATTAGACCACCCATACATACATGCAGCTTACAAAATGCTGAATACGGTGCTGTTTTTTGTATTCTGTCTATCTTGTGAACTCCTCTGACCGTTTGGTCGTCCCGGAGTATAAACAGAAAATTTATTTAAATAGAACAGATGCCTCATGTACTAAATTGCTGCTGCTAATCCAAAACAACTTAATTCTTTTGCTGGCTTTTTAGCCTGTTCCGTTATTGATAAATACCAGTAGAAACACAAAAAGAAGCCTTCAACAAATTGAAACAAACCTCTCTAAAGTATTTTTTAACTTTATTTTATTATTAGTATTTTTTTAAAAAATCCCATTTTGCAAATAGCCCACAGCTGGGAGAGACGTGCTGAACCTTTTCTATTGACGTATTTTCTGACAGTAAGAACTGTCACTAAAGACAAATAGCACATTCCTGCAGACGGGAGAATATCTTAAGAGAAAGGCGACATCGTGCGGAAACCACTCCAGTTATCGACTGCGATCTCCTAGCCCCACTCATCAAGGTTAGATAACCACAGAACGTATTGATTATTGCCTAAAGTTGCCACTACCGTTGCCGAAGAAGGGTGCGCGTCGTATTTCAGAAAGGTGTACAAGCAGTAAGAGGCCAGCCACTTTGTACAGTAGTTTACTATAGCAATTCTTAAGGAAGCAAGAAAAGGTAGAAACTAAACTTACAAATTCTTTAAGTCGGACAGGCGTTAGTTACAGTGTGATATTCTCTAATGACAACGTGCGGTGGATTCCAAGGCTGGCAGTATCATCAGTGCATAAAGATGCCTGATATCAGAACTGCTAGTTTGAGAATGGCTCCTAGAACAGCGATTCTCAAATTTTATTATAATCCCCCCCCCCCTTCATTGGTAAAAAGAAATACAGTACAGTAGTTTAGTTCGTGCCTCTTCCTAATACTCTGTAAACTGTACAGTATTCTTAGTTTGGCGCTCCTGTACGGGGTGACACATCCCATAGTTTGAGAACCACTGCTCCAAGCACTTTGGGTGAGGATGCCACACCCGAATAGGTGACACTGTTAATAAATTGCCAGCTTACTCAGGAGCAGCACTTAACTGTGCGAAGACATTTCAAGTAGATTCAGTATGGTGAGAATTCCCATGCCTGAGTAGAGGCATGACCATGTTTGTTTTAAGCAGAAAGCAGCTTACATGCAGTAATTTCTTAAAAACGTTAAGATTTTGTCTTCTTTACAGGGGCGGAGCTAAGCAAACCGCGATAGACACCCTAGGGAAACAAAGCTTTCTTATGCGGCTTCCTGCTTGTTCTTAAATCTTCTGTTAATGCCCAAGCAACTGCATAGGACGCCTCTAAGGGCGGGCCGCCCCTGCTCCTTTATTCCACTAATCATCCCCTTAATCCCTAGGTTACTCCATAGTAGCTCCATGGAAATGTCCACATGTGGCCGATTTCAAAATCTGTGTCATCCAGTTCTCGTTCTGTTTATATTATTTCAACGCTTTCTAAAATAACAAAAAAATTCATTAGCAGAACACTTGCATCATCTGTAAGTCTTACGTTTGATTAATGATTGTGTTTATATGGATTCGGTGGTGTGGCTTCTTTTGACTTGCATCACTTATGTTTCAAACAATGCCACGGAAAGGTTTTAAAAATCTCGGGATGTTTACTGTATATGAGGCATTCGCAGCCTGATCCTAGCCAGCACCACACTTGTTCCCTTCGGTTTATCTAGTACTTCCGGGCTTTAATGCCTTCCTTCCCAGTGATCAACCCGATTACTGTAGGAAATACTTAATGTTTTTGTTAACTTTTCAATGTATTCATTTGCTGACTTTTCAATGTATTCATTTGCTTTTCGTTTAAATCTATTTGTTTCTATTCATATTCTATACACTTCGCATCCTTCTATAATTAAAATACTTCGCATGTGGCAAACATTTAAAAGAGGACTTCTAAAAATACCCGCATCACGCTATAGAAATCTGGTATTGTTCATGATGTAATAATAATAACGATAATAAAGTATGTATAAATATATATATTTGTCTGCAGTAGAACTTTGTTTTATTTTTAACATTTCTTCTCGAATTTAAGAAAAAAAAAAACAGACTTTTTTTTTTTTTTAAATTGTCTATTTTTAAAACGACAGTTTGTTGTTTAGTTACATGAATTTATACTCTTCAGTAATCGATATACGCTTCGAATTGAATTTAGATCGGCAACGTTAATTCTATGCAATGTTATCAACTGGTGATGTTGCCAACAGCAAATTCTGAATGGGAAGCACTCAAGGATGTAATCTTGAAAGCTACTAGGCTTTTTGTTCCAAATAAGAAATACGGTTCAAGGTTTAGGCTTAAATGGGATGAATGATGCTTAGATGAACTAATGAGATTGTGGCAGAGAAGAAAAATGCATGGAATACATATACATTTATCAGGTGACACAGAAGACTATGGTAGATATAAGCTAGTCTGTAATCAAGTCACAAAGGAGGTCAGGCAAGCGAAGGCAGATTTTGAGAAATCTTTGGCAAAGGATGCATAAGAAAACAGCAAAGACTTCTTTACTTATCTAAACTCTGAAGGACGGGGATGAATCAGATTGGTCCACTGATATCAATGGTTTGACTGTTGATGATCCTGCTCAGATAGCTGACAAAGAGTGAGTATTTTGCATCTACATTCACACGTGGAAGTCTGTAGGGAAGTTGAGGCCAGAAGATTAACAAATTCTAGCAGGGAGCTAAATGATTTTGTAATAACTGAGAGCGAGGTGGAGGAGAAATTGTTGAAGTTAAACAAAAAGTCACATGGGGAGGATGGGATTTATCCAATTATATTAAAGGAGGCAGCAAAGGAAATAAGCAAACCCTTAGCCGTAATTATGAAAGCTTCCTTGGATTCGGAGGGTTCCCCGTGGACTGGAGATAAGCAATTGTACCCCCAATTCACAAAAGGTGACACCTGTTAGTTTAACTTCAGTTTCGGGGAAAATAGAGTCACTGGTTAAAGTAGTACTGCAGGATCATCTAGACAAGGCTATAATTATAGTTCAGACACAGCATGGGTTTGTTATGGGGAAGTCTTGTCTGAGATTTGATTGGATACTATGATGTGATCACAAAGCAATTAGAAAAAAAAAACAAATGTTTGATATCATATACTTGGATTTTAGGAAAGCTTTTGATACTGTTGCACATGGAAAACTACTGTACAAATTGGAGTAGTATGGCATTAAAGGCAAGTTGCTGCGACGGCTAAAAGAGTGCTATGGAAAAAGGTTGAGTGGGAGAAAACAGAGTGGTAATCAATGGACACCGCTCTTCGTGGACTAATGTTATTAGTGGAAACCCCCATGGTTCAGTATTGGGCCTATTGTTGTTTTCTGTATTTATCAATGATATTGATGAAGGTATATCAAGCTTAATGTCAAAGTTTGCAGATGATACAAAGGTTGGCATGGGTTGTTAATGACACTGACAGTACACTACTGAAAACAGGATCTAGAAAAGTTGAGCAGATGGGATGAGAGTTGACAACTAAAGTTTAACATTGACAAGTGTAAAGTACCGCGCATGGGTAGCAGTAACCCCAGAGTTTTTTTTTTTTTTTTTTTTTTTATGGAAACACCAAACACGAAAGGTATCAAAACCTAAACCTTGTGTGGTGCATTATGGCCACAGAAGCCGATGCGCCAACAACTACAAAAAAAAAAAAAAAAAAAAAATCAAAACCTATAGTACTTAGTACCGTGTGCATGGGTTGAAAGTAAAGTTTGGGGGGGGGGGGGGAAGGGAAGTAATGTACCAACTCTGTTGTACTACGCTCAAGTTAGTGGAGAATGAAAAAATACCTCGATGTAATTGTGCAGTCAGATATGAAGTTTTCTGAGCAGTGCAGACAGGCTGCAAGAGTAGCTAATAGTGTCTTGTCAATGATATAAAAGGATGAATTTTGCTAGCAGGGATAAGGACGTGATTATCCCCTTGTATAAGGCAGTGGTCAGGCCACACCTTGAGTACTGAATACAGGTCTGGGGGAGTCATTTTATGAAGGATGTAGAGCTGCTGGAACGAGTACAGAGAAGGGCAACAAGATTGGTGAATGGAACAAAGGGGTGCTCTTACGAAGAAAGGCTTAAGTTTTGCAAATTACAGTGTCTGGAGACTAGGCACCTGCCGGGTGATCTGATGAAAGTGTATAAAGCCTTGAATGGTTTGAGCAAGCTCAATATTGATGAGATTCTTCTTCTTGCTCAGATTACGAACCTGGGGGACATGAATTCAAATTGAGGAAAGACAGTTGTAGAATAGATGTGCGGAAATTTGCCTTTAGCCAGCGGGTAGTTGATATTTGGAACAAACTTCCATCTGTCGTAGTAGAGGTCGACAACTTAAGTTTAAGACAGAACTAGACAAGCATTTGGAGTGAATGGACGGGTGAAATGGGAAGGTTTTTTATTTGGCTGATGCTATGTAGCTTGCTTTCTTGCATCATATGCCTATACTAATGCTAATTAGAGCAATTACTATAAAACAAAGTGAAGAAGAAAAACATGATCCAATATTGTAATAAAATTGAGTTTTTAAATGGATCTAATTTTTAAGGAATCATCGCTTCAAAACGTGATATTTATCATGCTGGTGTCTGTGTGTTTTGTAAATTAAAGCTGTGTTTAAAATGATCACATATTATAAGAATAAGATTTGTTTTTATACAATATTAATGTCACAAAATATAGTTTCACTGTATGGGTTGAGGTTCAAGTGAAGAAACTGAGATGCTAATCTAGTGTATGTTATCAATAATTGGAATATGTCGACAATTATAAAAACGAAACTTTTAGCCACTAAACTATTTTATCCACTTTAAACTGTGAACAAATATTCTTAATATTTTTTTAGACTTCTAGTTCTCTCAGTTTAATCTCTTTATTTATTATTTAAAGCAGCGGTGGCAACTTCTGGCTCGCGAACGTGCGTAATACGGTCCGTGATCGTTTTCCAAATATATATAATAAACGGCATATTACAATTTTTGTTACTGGAATTGTGTCTGTGTTTTGTTTCTGTCACCATCCTCCCCACACCGGGTGGAAAAGGGCCCGGGTTCGATTCGATAACGCGAGGAACTTTAGTGGGCTTTTTTCACTCCTTGGCTGAGTTAGTCGGTCTCAGGCGTAGATAGCAAGGGTTTCTCCCCAGAAACTGGCTTTTTTTTTTCGTTTAGCAAACAGGCAAATCGACCAGAGAACACACGCAGTTTACAGAAAAAATACATATGTGGGTATATATTAGAAATAATGGGTGGCCCTTAATATAATAATTTAATTTGATTTGATTTTGTGTTTTGTTTCTACAATTGTATTTTTCTAATTTTATCTTGAATTTGTATTTCGGTTTGCTTATTAATAAAATTAATTATATGTACTTATGTATAAATATTACAATAAATAACAAAACTGTTTATGACGATTTTTTTTTATTATACAGTACATCATTTTAATAATCCTAAAAATCGTGGAAAGCAAAAAAAAAAAAAAAAAAAAATAGCCAGCGTGTACCTCACAGTTATTCCATTTGGCTCGTCATTTATAAAGGTTGCCCACCACTGATTAAAAGCATTATTATTACTTATTATTTAACTCAAGTGATAATTTCACGATTATTGTCCCAAGTAGGTAAAAATGATTCCGTTTGCAGTGTAAAACTGCTCCTATTCACGACTACCGCTAAGGTAGTTGTGAATAGGAGCAGTTAAGGAGCATATAACTGACATAAGACAATAAAATATAAAAAAAGTGGCTGGATGAGCCAATTATTACAGGTGTTTGGATATGCATTTTGGCTTTCAGTAGATGCTGGTATTGGTGCATTCAATTGTAGTTCATCGTTTTGCCACTAGATGGCCGCACTTGCACTAACCCTTAATCCTTTCCGCGCAATAAAAAAAAATAGTGGCCTTAGTTTTGAAATAAGCTTTAACAGTTTCTCTTTCTGCAAGTTGAACATAACAATTTACAACAAGAAGAAACTTTGATCAGCCTCAATGAATTACTTTCCGCAAATAAAAAGTAAAAATCGCTTCTTGCCAAGGAACATTTGATGTACTTCCTGAAGACAGGGTTGAAGACACTTCATCGAAATATTAGGTCCCTATTTTTTCGGTTGTCAGTAACTATAGAAAAAAAAAAAATAAACAATAAGAAGGAAAAAAGAAATAAAAACATAGTTGCATATCTCAGTAATATAAATGCAGAATAAGTGTACAGGTGAAATAGAGCAGTATTAGTGTTATGGTTCTCTGGTAATGGAGGGCCCGTGACAAAATTTCCCTACCCCAAACGAATATAAAGTCGGGGTCCCCCCCCCCCAGTGGCCTTAACATTTCGCCAATAATGCCATCTTTTTATGCTTCTGCCTTAATCAAAGATAATAAAAATAATAATAGCCTCAATGACTTCTATCAAGGCTACGCAGATAAAATGGCTTCGAACGCATGACTCCTCCCAGAGACCGAAGGATTCATGCTCGCCATCAAAGACCAACAACAGGAACTACATCGTTAAGGACTCTGGAGCGACAGATGACACATGTCGACGACGCTACCTGTCCCCAGAAGCATCACCGTGGGATGCAGGGTTATCACCCAGACTGAGTACACTCATAGACAAAACCAGGTCGCTAGGATAATACATCACAAGCTAGCGCAAAAATACCAGCTGATCAAAGAAAGTGCGAACCCCAAACAGTACTAGAGACCCTACTCACAAACTATACTGAGACCGTGCCATAATAACGGACAGACTATCCACACGACGGACCAGACATAACCTCGTCGAAAAGAAGCAAATAGCTACCTATCTAATCGACATAGCGGTGCTCAACACCGGCAACCTCCAGAAAACCTACAAGGAAAAGATCAGGAAGAACACAGACCTAAGATAGGAAGTAAAAGAAATGTAGCCGAGTGGTTAAGAGCGGGAGTGCAGTTGCACACTTTCTTTGAATAGACCGGGATTCAAGTCCCTGCCTGCTAAATACGGTTGATCTGTCGACCAGCGTGGTCCATTTCCCTCAACATGAATTGTTGAGGAGGCTTCCATCCTGCAGTGGATTGATAATGACTGCTGCTTTCCTTACTTTTTTTTATTTTTTATTTTTTTTATCCTTTCCCAATGACCATGTCAACCACCGGCATGATGGCGAAGAGCCTTCAGAAGAATCTAGCAGCTCTATCTTACACCTGTAAGATAGAGCTCCTCGACCAATAATAGTAACCGACATAAAACCACCGCACATACCGGATACCATCGCTGTATGGGGGGGACATTACAAAAGAATGAGGTAATAATAATTAGATCAATGATTAATAATTGCTTGCGGATTTCTATCCGTAATTTTAATCTCTTAGTCACAAGAAATGTTTCTCATAAGTTGACATTTATAATGATTTTTATTTTCCTTTTTTTTTTTTTTTTTTGTCTCACACACACAGTAGGAGGTCCAGACGGCCTGCCTTCCAGTTGGCATATGCTTGAATGCGTACTGACTAGTGAATATACACTGCTTGACAGGATTAACAGAACAAAATATTTTCATTAATATTTTATTGTAAACAGTGTTGCCGAAAGCGAATATTTGATATCAGAGGCATCCTGTCATGCAAATTCCGAATAGCCAATACAACTCGATCTACCTTAAAATCTATATATTGTGCAAATTACTCATGCCTATAAAAACACTGATTGCAACAATATCACTTCATTCCTGTTTTTTTTTTTTTTTTGGCTTGCTCAGTGGAATAGCCACATCTCCAGTACTCAGGGATGGTAAGTCGTGGGTAATTCTAATTCTAAATTCGGGATGGTCGTTTAGATGGTAATTCTAAACGACCGTCCCAGTACTCAGGGATGGTCGTTTAGAATTCGGTTGTGTCCGACTTACGATCCCCAGGCCGTATCCGGTTGGCAAATAATTTTTATCCGGCCCGCGTGGAAAGTGAACTATAAAACAGCATTTTAAATTTTGTTAATTATATCAAGAACCGTGTATATTCGACTCAAAAATAAATGGAAATAATCGAATTTAAAAGACTGTGGCGCACCTTGCGGCGAATGTATGAGTGTTGAAGTTTACGAAGCCATATGTTGGTGTCGGGAATTCTGTGCCTTTTATCTGTGGTTTGTATGAAATATAACATGCCCAACGGCCTCCGTAGCCGAGTGGTCAGGAGCGGGGGTGCAGTAGCACGCGCTGTTTGGGTAGATCAGGTTTCAAGCCCCAGACTGCTAAATACCGTCGACTTCCAACCCGCACTGGACCAGCATAGCAGATTATGGTCCATTTCCCTCAACATGAATTGTTGAGGAGGCCTCCATCCTGACAGCATGCCCGAGCAGAAGCGTCTGTATATACGAGGTTCTATCAAAATGTTCCCGGACTCCAATTATGGCGCGCCTTCTGCTTGACCTTGGTGATTGCGAAAAAGTATATGCACAGTACGGTTCATTGAAAATGTAACACTATTTTTTATTGAATCACGCAGTACGGCCCAGGAAAGAAATCTAACTTTGAATATGGCCCCTTTATGGGGAAAGGTTGGACACCACTGGATTAGATGATTCTTTGAGATGGCAGGCCGTTGAACGACTTGAAGCTGAGCTGTCGCAGGCGGCACTTTGACTTAATGTGTCAGTCAATGTCGCCTTGGCACTATAGAGGCTGTTTCGGGAGACAAGAACCATTAGAAGAGCTGGCCAAGGTCGCCCGAGGGCTACGGCAACCAGAACAGACCGCTGTCCGGCTGTAACAACAAGATGGAACCCTATGATCTCCTGTTATCAGTTGTTTCTTGAAGTTGTTGCGGTCACAGTTTAAAATATTTCCAACCGGACTGTTAAGAAGGCTTAATTCAAGTGGAGTCTACACAAGGAAGCCAGTGGTTTGTATTAATCCCAAACCACCGCAGAGCTCGTCAAAACTGGTGCCATGAATATGTGATTTGGGGCCCTGACAAATTGGGTACAATTATGTTCTCCGATGAGGTCCGTTTTAGCGTACAAACAGATTCTAGACGTTATTTCATCTTAACAACAACGAATGGGGTAACATTCCTCCAACATCAGAGAAAAGAACACTTAGAGTGAAGGCGGTGTTCTCATATGGGGGCGGAATAAAGATCAACGGCCACACCCCTCTTTACGTTTTCGATAGAGGTACTGTAACTGCACAGAGGATCCTCGAACCTTCTGTGCGACTTTTCAGGGGTGTCGTTGGCCCAGATTTTCTTTTCATGCACGACAACGCCACTGCACATCGAGCTCAAGTGGTGGAGGAATATCTTGAACCTGAAGATATCCAACAACTGTCATGCCCAGCACGACCAGCAGACTTAAATCCGATCGAACATGTGTGGGACGCACTAGAGTGTCGCATTGCATGCCGACAGCCAACTCCTCGATCACTTGGTGAGCTGTCTGTGCTTGTGGAAGAATGGGATTTGTTGCCACAGAACCTTATAGACACCGTTATATGGAGCTGTCAGTCCTATTTAGCCATTGGAGGGATCATACGCCTTACTGATGTCATGTGACTGTATTTTCAAGCATTTTGTATCGACTTCTGACCCTTTTGGGAAGAAGTGGGGCAAATTTCGTCCTGCTTCCTCGCAAGCTGCACGAGTTACACCACGTATTCTACGTCTGTTGTTGTAGTAGGGTTTTAGGAGCATCAGCGACTAAGGACATATTGCTTCGTTTATTTTGCCTGTAAATTGGCTGTGGTCGATTTTCTGTTGGTTGGACGAAAAACCAGAGTTTCAGAGAGAAAAAACCATGCTGTCCTCATTTGAGACTGACTAACTCAGCCACGTTGTGAAAAAGCCCATAAAAATTCCTGATGTCATCGACGGGACTCGAACTCTGGTATTGTCTTAATTTTGTTGAGCAGCGTAGTCTATAAATCTTTTTGAAATAAAACTCGAGCTATATTAGATGCATTTCTTTTGATTTGCAATAACCAATTAGTTCTTTCAAAAGAGAGCTATAGTTAGCTGATCGCAGGTGAAGGACTAGGGTTCCTACCGTGAGTTATATTCCTGTTTTTAAGTAATTAAAATCCCAAGGAACATCTGATGTTACATTCGTATAGACATAATACACTGCGTCGACAGAAATCATGGGATACCTACCTAGTAACGGGTAGGCTTCACCCGGATAAGGGAAGTCACACGGAGAGGCATTGAGTCCACTTGTTCACGAAAGCATTCCACAGGTATTTCCATCCATGCTTGCTGTACCGTTTTCCATAATTCCGTCGCATTCCTGGGCGCATGATCCAAAGCTCGAACGGACACTTTTACAGCATCCCAAAGATGCTCCATGGGGTTCATATTTGGTGAACAGGGACGCCATTCCATGGGTGGTAAAATCTGCGGAATGCTCTTTGAACCATGTTCTAGTCAGCATGGCTCTGTGGGGAGGCGCTTTGTCCTGCTGGAAGAGTCCATTGCCCTGTGAGTGCACAATGACCATGAAGGGATGTAGATGGTCTGCATCCATGGACACGTAACCTGGACCGTTCAGAGATGCGTCTAGACGTACCAGAGGTCCCAACTTGTGCCAGTTGAACATACTCCAGACCATTACCGACCATCCATCTGCCTGAACAGTTCCTTGTTGACATGACGGGTGCATAGCTTCGTGCGATTTCCGCCAGATATGCACCCTCCAATCCGCTCGAAATAGCTGGAAACGGGACTCATCGGACCAGGAGACCCATCTCCAGTCATCCAAGGTCTTTCCGATGTCTTTCGCCCAGTTAGGGCGTAGAGTCCTGTGTTGTGGTGTGATGTTAGTAATGGGATTCTGGTGCGTCGGCAGCTTCCATAACTTATTGTGGCTAATGATCGCCTGATGGTCTTGGTGGAGACGTTTCTGGCACCTCCCTCGTTGAAGTTGGCGTTGATTTGTGCCACTGTCGCTCTCTGATTGGCTGAAACAATGCGAGACAGACGTCGACGGCCACGTTCATCCACCACCTTTCTCCGCTCACAGCGTTGTCCACGATGAGATGTTATTCCGGAAATGGCGTATTCCCAATACTCTTGATACTGTCGAACGGGAACAGTGCAATTTCTGTACCGCCTCCGCGATAGAGTAACCCATGCATCGGCACACACTATCATCCCTCTTTCAAAGTCGTTTAACTCAAGACGTTTATCCATACTGACATCGAATTACCGCCTACGTGCATGCAGTGTACCTATATAGCTGCCAAGCGGTGGGTTCGTCCGGTAGCGAGAGGGATACATCGTCGCGTTGCCCAGGAACCTCGTAAATTCTGTCCTGTCTGGAGAAAAGTACCGATGCTGCTCTGTCGTGTTGTTTTATTACATTTTACAATGGGGCAGAATCGCCGACAGTGACACTTATGCGTTGAGGGTGTTCGGGGAAACCTCGCGGGATTGCTAGGCAATTTCTTGTCTGATGTACACAATGAGCACAGCCCACTCCATATTGGTTTATGCTCACAGTTAATTTTCATAGGCAAAAAATACCAACGGCTATAATAAATACCAATAAATGCTTTGAAAGCATTTATTGGTATTTATTCCCAAAAAAAATCATGTGTCGCGACTAATTAAATTACACTTAACCGAGTGCAGTCAATGAGATGATTTGTAAATTAACAATCCGCATCCTGTTGTAGATTCCGATCAGCAATTAACAATATGGAAATGTTGTTTCAATTTAGTAAAAGTGAATTGATTTTCATACGTGGACCTCTTCGAAAAACGCATTTATATTGTTATGAGTTTAAATCAGGACAAAACAAGATGGGGACAAAATATGCAAAAAAAAAAAAAAAAAAAAAAATGCAGACGGTGTACACGATTTTGACGTCCACTCGAAAAGTCTATTGAACATGATCTGTTTATTAAGTATAAGATTGACGAACTATAAGAAATCGATAGATAACAATTCTTAATGAAGGAAGCTTATGCTAAATTCGATGCAACTTCAATACCGCTTCGTCTACTGATAAGTTTTATACCTTTTGATTGTTTAGAAGAAATCGAACAATACCTCTCATCACGGTGGGAAAAATAATAAATAAGTACCGCGGATTCCTGCATCGCATAATTTCATTCCGAACACTGGATGGGGTGAAGAAAGTTTCTGTAGAATTTTTGTTATTGTGAGACGACCGCCTAACCTTTTAGTGAACCAGACGGTTATCAGCCGAGTAGAGTAGAGGAGCTCCTTTCTTGTTTTCTGTTGTCATCGCCTGCCCTTCTGTAAGGTCAAGTGCCAGTGAAAAAATTCCTAAGAAGCTTAAGCAATTTCTTACTGCAGGTTGGATAGATGAATAAGAGAATAAAATTAGTGGGACTGAAGAGGATTTTACTTTCTCTTAAATCTTTGAAGAACAGCTGTCCCCCTCCATGTTTATATAATAGGAAGGTAGAACAAATCAAAGGCGATTTACCTGCTTGCGGTTTTTTAGAGCACAATATCTAAGAAATGGAATGCGATAGCTTAGTTGTTTGAAGGTATGCGCGTTTTGCATCCGTCCGACTCCCAAGAATGCACGAGCCCATTCGACTGAACAGCAGTGCGTGGCTGCTGTAACGACGAACTTGCTAAGTCGAGTATGTTGTTCTTGAGTTAAATTCCAATTTATGTAAATACGTAATGAATACTGGAAACGCGTTTGAAATTTCATTTCATTTTTGTCAACGATCATATAAATTTGTACGACTTGAGTTGCGTGATTACTGTAAAATACGATTATCTTATATATGTGTGTGTAAACGCGACATTCCGAGCTCCATTGCAATTTCTAAGATCTGTATGGACTTGCACTGTAATGGAATTGTCTCGGAATTTTATTTTAGTCGGTATTTTTTGATTATGAAAATTAACTGTGAGCATAAACCAATGTGTAATGGGCTCTGCTCATTGTGTTCAGCAGACAAGAAATTGCCTAGCCTTTTTTTTTTCTCTCTTTCCCTTTCCAGTTTTAAAATCTTTTCCAATAAATGTTCTCTTTGAAAGAAAAGTGCATTTTGAATACACTGCCTTCCCTTTTTAGTTTTTCAGATTGAATTAATTCGTGTGAAGAACCACGAGTTCTGGGTGACCTCTTGATTCTTGCGTACTTCTTCCCGAAAGCTAGTGAGGAACTGTATTGTTCCGGGTCGTCACTAAAACCATAGTGTCTTCTAATTCGACAACACTGCGAGTGAGTGTTGTCTCAAAACGGAATCTCCAACTTCTAACATTTGCGATATGAATGGCGAATGGATAAAGCTAAAACTACTTTTCTTTTCTCCAACTGAAATTATAACATAACATTTAAGAGTATAAATAACTGAAATAAAAGCTACTTATTGAGTCATGTGATGTCAGAAAATAAATTCTTAAGCTGTCATAAGTTCATACGGTAAGAACGCGTTTCATTGCAACCTTGTACTTGTTAGTGCGAGGCAATTTCGATTAATATTGTGAGTGCAAGTTTTTACTCCATGCATTTTAAAGCTACCCCTTTCTTATTTCACTGTAATTTTCCCGTTCGACAGTAATTGCTTTACTATGTAACAAAAAAAAAAAAAAAAAAAAAACACACACACACCTAGCTCTTGACAAAGTAGTGTTTGTTTTCACTGCACTCGTTTGCCAGTAACTTAGAGCTCACAAGTCCAAAGTACTAAAGGTCAGGGTCTCCCTTTGATAATGAGCAGTCCTGCAGCGGTGATAAGTACGCACACTTGGAAAAGAGATTAAGGCAGAGAGGGCAGTCTCGTGTTTTGCAAATAATATCATACATTGAGAGAAGATGACATTTTCTTCGTAAATCTTCATCGCTAACTTTCGGAAATTACTCGGTTGGAGAATCATTATTTGGAACAAACTACTGTACTTCGTTGTCTTCTTACTAGACACTACCTCGTTTAAGTAATGGAGACTGACATGGAAGTAATAATATAATTAGGATGAAAACGAAATTGTTAGCAGTTTCTTCTCGCTTAAATTTTATGGGCGGAAGAGTAGTGGGATAATATTCAAGTTCTACTTGCAAACGTGTCCTCTCGCGTTCAGTTTTCGAAGGTGGGAGTAATTATTTCTTCCACTAAATTCCGTTGTTTGACGTTCCCATACGGCAGCTTTCCCGAAGATGTATTCCAACCATAGAAATTGACTAGCTGCAGTTTGTTACTACACTGTCCTACCAAATTATTAGAATTTAGAATGTGATATCGATTTGTGATCACGTCAGTAATGTTTCGAAATGAATTTGTCCACGAGTAGAATTTGTCCTCGTTGCCGTCATTAATGCTTTAAAACTTGGTGTTATGCGAGTGCACGGGAGGCATGATTGTCAATGTCCATGCAATGAAAGCATCACTAAGGTTGGCCTTATCAGCTAAACGAGCAGAAGCGCCGAAAGTGAGGGATGCACTATTGGTGCAGGCTGGGTCAAGAGTCTGTGACCATGGCGGGGAAACCCACAGGGTTTTTCCGCCCATGGTCACAAAGTACAACAAGATGATCTGTTTTGTAGTTTTGTACGTGCAAAAGCCCGAAAGAAGTGTTACACAAAAATTGACCAATACCTCTCATAACTGGAAAAAATGCTATGAGTGCACGACTTCTTTTCCATCATATAAGCAAAAATCGAAAGGCGACAATTCATAAAATCGCGAACGCTTTCGATGCTGGGGGATGGATCCATATAAACGGGCACATCGCGAGCCTGGTTGTGTATAACGCAGCGTTGTACTGCATTCCAGAATAATTGTCTGATGTTGCGGGCATATTTGTTTCCGACAGTCCGGAGTGCCAAAGTGTTTTGGCGAATATACAGTGATTACACAATTCATGAATCTTTAAAAAGTATTTCATTAATATTAATTAGAATATTAGTTGCAGAATGTTCTGCAACTTCCGGTCTTCAGTGAAGGTTCCAGCCAGTCGAGCACTACATAATCCAGATACGATCGCATAAACCAACCTTACCTTAATTTAGTTTTTGGTCCTTTTCTAACACAATAACCTCGAACTTTGACATCGTTCTTTCCTCTTCGTTGCGGATTTGAAATCCTGGTAGGTTGGGGGAAGGAATAAGTCACACCCACAGGGCAAGAGAGGGATCAATAATAACTTGTAAAGCCGGTCTTCCGTGAAGATTCCAGCCAGTCGAGCACTACATAATCTAGATACGATCGCAGTTAAAAGTCAGAAAATAACTCACTCCTGAACCTTGTTTTGGATCACACGTATTACGGGAGATCAAATCATATAAACCATAAAATTTTGGACGAATCGACTTCTCTAACATACACTAGCTTGAAAACAGACATGGCACAACTCCTGTTATTGCAGAAAATTATGCAAATATTTTCACCTGTAAAAGCGATCAGCGGTTAGGCTAACTTACTGGCTGTAAGTCTTTTTCGCTTTCTACTTCTTTGGGATTAAACATTTTCTTTTTCTACTGCTTGGGGATTAAACATTTTCGAGTCAATAATTGATCACATGCTGAAGAAACAGAAGAGCAGAGGGCGACAATGAGCTTAAGAAATGAGTCGGTCTTTTGTGGAGGGAAGAATAATTAGGAGAAGAGATTTTATTATATCTCTATTTAATGAAAGGACTACAGGGTCAAATGTACCTTTTGAAGTTAATAACTTTAAATATAAGAAGGAACTGAACTTGCCTTTGTCCTTTTATTTTTCTAACACACACACAAAATAAAATTACTTATACTGTAATGAATTTTGATCATGAAATTTATTAAAATATGTGGCTATTCGTTATTTATGTCGAGTGAGCTGAATGTAACTTGTTTCTTGAGCGCTAAAATCATGACAATATACTTAATTTTATTGTGTACTTTGAAAAAAATAACAAAGATAAGTTCATTTTTACATTTAAAATTACACCTCTATATATTTATCTGTCTTTTACCTTTTTTTCTAATCATCCTACATTTCGTAATCAACTTTTATCTCTCCTCTCCTCTCACCCCGTTACCTTAGTCTTGTTCATTGGCAATCGTTGTCTGTTCCCCGAGACAAGAGCTCCCCTCAGAGAACAGTGGCCCATAGTGAAACCTGACTGTATAAGATCCAAGAGTTGAAGGTTATATTGTTTATACATACGATTGTGCAGGATTGTATTCGTGTGTGTGTGTGTCTATATATATATATATATATATATATATATATATATATATAAAATACCTGTAAGATAGATAGATATATATTTCATAACCTGTAAGATAGGTATTTACCTATATTACACAATACTTGTTCGGAAGAGACGCATCTGTCATTCATTTTAATTTCTCTTAATCAATTACGTCATTTATTCAACTTTAATAAATGAAATTTACTTTTCAATTATCCTTATCTACAATATTTATTTCCAACTTTTCGCTTGGCCTAAGTTGCCCTCGTGTCGCTAAACACTTACATCACCATCATGTATTTTGCATGCCGAAAAATGAATAGAATTTTCTAACGCGATCCTCCTTATATCGCGATGTGATTCTTTGCACCCCCGAGCATCGCGTTATAAAGGGTTTCACCTGTATTATGCGCCTTATATAAATCAGAGTACGCGAAAATATGCATATTGTATCGTTTAATAACATTAAATATGCAATGAACGCAACCTTTGCGTGAATTATCCCGTTGGTTAAATAACGTGACATAATTCATTTTTTTTAAACGTCTTCTTTGAAGGCATAGTCATTTAAACGTTGGCTGCCGCAAGTTACACTGTTTCCAGTGTCACTCAAAACTTTCCTCCCACAGCACGAAAATTTAAAGCGCATCCGTAGCCAGGTGGGAAGGAGCAACAGTGCGTAACACACGCTTCTTGATTAGACCGGGGTTCGAGCCCGTCACCACCAAATACGGAGGATGCGGAAAGGTCAGGGAATGACCACCGCATATTCCCGAGGCAATATGGCCTTAGTTGCTAATGCTCCTAAAAACCAAATAACAACAACAACGAAAATTTAAAGTCATTAACAATAAAATTATAAATACACAATTTATGTGTGAATTAAATATTTGGTATAATTTTAATTAATATTTATTTAAATTTTATTTAATCCAAAATAGCTGCAAACAAGCGAGGCGAGATACCGCGAATTTTTTTCGTATCTTGCCTGGAATCGTTGTATGGAATCGGCAATAAATACTTTTCATATTAAACTCGAATTACAATACGTTGTACTGGAAATCCTGCAGTCTTACGAACAGACAGAGGAAGTCGCACTTGAAAAATCCGAATGGAATTGCGTGTCTTACTGATATCCATCTATTGACACAGGAAGGCCCGCCTTGCTACGGCTGCGTACCCAGGTTACAGTCAAACGTACCATCACCTTTAAGCGTCCTCCCATGAGCACCCACGCATTTTCTTCCCTCGTGCATAAGTACACGTTTGCTCGACATGTATTTCTTATATTTTTCTTTTCTTAAAACTGATATAGCGTTTTAATAAAATTAAAGACACCGTGTCTTTAATTTTAGACACTGTGTTTTAGACACAAAAGAAATCATGCAAAACCATTTGAAAGGCACAAAATGGCTAGTAGGTATGTACCCATAAACTAAGTTGAGTTGTATATCGTATTTTAAAAAACCCTGATTTGTATGACATAATACACCTTGTATTACATATGATTCCGACGAAGTCTTCTCCGGATCCAAAGAAACACGGAAATGTTTCTTGAGAACACGCGCTACGCATTTATTATAGGCGTCCATTTCGAATGACGCATCGAAACGTGGTTACCACCGCTGTCAACACAGAGTAGTAAGATATTATTCTGTGGTTGTCAACGAGGCGACCGGGGATCTCTGTTTCCTAAAATGGAGTAGTTCGGGTTACTTAACATTCCTTGACCTTGTATAGTATCGACGTTTTCGGCAGAGCGGCTGTTTTGTTCCGAGTGTGCGTGATTGGCTGATCAGAAGAGCGGCATGTCATTGTTACGACTAATGGCTGATGTGGCGAGAGAGCGATTTTCGATGGCAACCATCGCTTCCACATGGGTTAAGGGGCCGGGTGATGACAGCATCAGGAGGAAGAGGGGATGGCCAGCTGTACCTTTTTGCCAGAGATTTCCCCATATATCACGTTGACGCCGAAACATCTGTACATCCAGCGAGAGAGTACCTTAGTGCTGGGGGCTCAACCTTTCGCACACGCAGGCCAAAAACAGAAATCGATTAAGTAAATAAAATACTACAGACAACGGTGGCAAATACGTCTCCATTTCTTTGCTTCTGTACAAATAAATTTTTTAACATTCTTATCACTAAATGCTTATTTCTCGTTCCTTTAGGGACGTTCTTGAAGAGTCAATTCAATATAGTGGTTCCAAACATTTTCAAACAGTTGTAAGACTTCTAGTCTTATAAATTATTTTCACATACACTAATTAAATGGGGGGGGGGGGGGGAAAGAGTAATGCATATGTGTATTACAGGATTAACTTTTAGTAAAATAAACAGCGAAACAAAGAACGAAAGCGCGAATTTCGTTCTTTGTGGGAACATATAGGATTAAGTAGAGAACAAAATCGAACTCTCTAGAACCATTTTAAGGAGCTGCTACGACAGTTGGATGCAACCCCTTAGGAATAGGCATAAGCCAACGAGGACAGCTTGGCAGGGAAGATCAAAAAATGATAATATTGAAGTTTTAGCGAATAGGAAAGGTAGATACTCAACGGTGGCAGTTCTTGTTGGACAATTTATAACAGGTAAGGAGGAATTATTATATTCGAGAGAGAGAGAGTGAGAGAGAGAGAGAGAGAGATGAAGATTCTTTCTCGGTTGTAAGAGTGAAATCCAATTGATGTGCGGAAAGCCGTTGCAGTTTGATTTTAGGAGTTAAGGTGTAGTTTTGAAAGTATGCATATAGTGCCGAGGGCAGATTCAGGTAAAGGAAAAAATGAAATTTCAAAGTTAAAAGATGCAGTTATCCTGTTTCCACCTCAATTGAAATAAAGCTATTAGTAAAATTAATGGTTAACATTGAGTTACTGTTGATTGGCGAATCTCTATAAGCTGGATGTGATGCAGTGAGAAAGATGAGGGGGGGGGGACAAGAGATATCCGACGGCTGGAATCGACAGCAGCCTGTTGCTTAGTATGGAATAGGACTTAAGTGTATTGAAATTGCCTAGTTGAGCTCAGGTACAGTTCAATTAGCCAGAAGAATTGGGAACTGTAGAGGTGAAAATATAATGGTCTGTGCGGATAATGAAGTATTCTTGCGCCAAGAGAGTGGTCCGGACGATGCGGATAGAAGACGGCAAGAAAAATATGTAAATCGTCCTCCAGAACTGCCAGAAAAACCTTTAATAGTATATAAGTATTGGCATAATAAAGAGAAGCTGCTTAATGTATGAATACAGTTTTAATGTATTTGAAAGTGAATATTAATGTAGATTGTATATCTTTCTGGTTGGTTCGATCTTTTGACTGATGTTAACAGTGCAAAGATGTTAGTGACAATAAGCAAGAATATACTTCAGATTAGTAGCATAGTCGATAAAGAGGAAAAAGAATAGAGGACGTAATTGAATAAAAGAGATAAAATTGAAGGAAGACGTATCCCTTTTGAATTATAGGTTTCCCATCTGTCTTTTTTGGAGAATATGTACCCTATCTCCGTAACAATTGATTCCCCAATTAAGACTGCTACTTGTGGAACCGAAGCATTCTGTATGGCTTGATCCAGTTCTGGGGTCGGATTCGAGAGTACATGACCCGACATAACATCAGACACTTGAGTCTGACGCGTCCCAGGCTGAGTTCACTCCAGGGCATCAACTCTCTTCCTTAGAGACAATCACGCCTGGCAGTGTATCAGGTTTTGAATTTAATTCATCGCAATCCCGACGTCTTGCACAAAGAAATATCTCTCCATTAGATACCAAAAGTTCGACAAAAATGCCACAACGAGTGCAAGCAAAAAGATCACGGAAGAATCACTGTTGGCAATTCCGCCATCAGTCAAGACATCGTTTGGAATGATAAGACAACTTTTCTAGGGGAATCTGTAATCTCTTTTAAATAGAATTTAAAATTACAAAATATCTAACTATAAAAATCAAAATAAGCACTGATTAATTACCTTTAAAATTTCCCCACCTTAAAAATTAAAAGAAAAATTATCACAATATGCTGAATAGGATTTACATTTCACCATGGGGGAAAAAAAAAAAAAAAAAAGAAACTGCTAGTAGTCAGTTTATTCCCTCTTCAGAGCCCTCAGTGGCAACCTAGTCGGTGCGTTATATCCCAGTTCTATCATTCATTTGGAGGAAGTTGGTTTGGTTTCCTTTGAAAAGGAAAGAACCCCCCCCCCACCTTCATTCGTAGTAAGTTGATCTCTCAGGTGGACGGTGTAGTCCCCCCCCCGTGAGTTATTCCTGGTTTTTCACCCCTCAAAACATGCAAATCGGCCCGTGAACGAACACACACACTCCTAAAGAAAATATACTTACGGTTTAAGCGCACACTCGAGGACCTTTAATACCAATACGTTTTCCCCCTCTCTTTAAAAGTTGGAAAATAAATTGGCATTAAGTTGGATCTCTCTTTACACTGATGTACGGTTCCTAGTAGCACTAATTCTTAATTCCATTCTCTCTCTCTCGGACCTCGAGGGAGAAGGAGGGGATCTTCAATCTTTTTTTCTTTCGAAACTCTGCTTCTGCGCTATTTACGACAACTATTGCTGTTTTTTTTTTTTTTTTTTTGTTTTTTTTTTATAAGGAATTGACTTGAGAAGCAGGTAGGATTTGGAATTTTCTAGATATTAATTATGTCCACCCTTTTTTTTTCTTTTTTTTTTTTTGGAAAAATCTGTTTATCAGGAAATTAGCAATGAATGTACTACCGATGGTTTAATCTAATCTTGACCATCTGAAACAATAGATAGCTGCCGAATGTTAACGGAGTCTTGATCAATATTTACATTCTGCATTCCTTTTCTGTTTGTTCATTATAGAAGTCTCTTTGCACAGTCTTTTTTTACGAAGGATTAGGCAGTTTAATTCAGTGCATACCACTGTTCAAAATTTACATATGTATATATTTACACTAGGAAATATATTAATTGTTTTAAAACGGTTGCACTCGATGTGGATACAGCGAACGGGAATGCTTTTATTGTAGAAAGAAAGCATTGTATCCGTATGATAAATTGCACCTCGAAACAGTGGCTTACGAGGGGGGGTGGGGTCAACAAAAGATTTGTATCCACTCAGAAGCAATTGTGATAGAAAGTTAAAATTTTTTTTTTCTGTTTGATATCTTGAAATATCTATAGCAACCACACATTTTGGTTTCGATCTGACATTTTTTTTCTTTGCTGAGTGAAGTGTCACAATGGATAAAGTGATATACATTTCAGTGATTCGATTCCTCTTTCTGAAAGGGAAATCACTCAAAACAATCCACGAAGAAATGGACGCTGTTTAGGTCCAGGTTAATGTTGCTGAACAATTGGTATAGAGAATTCAAATGTGGAAGAACCTCAGTGCAAGATGAAAAAAATCCCAGGATTCCTAGCAACTGCTGTAACAGAAGCGTGTTGCAAAAATTGAGGCATTAGTACTGGAAGATCGCCGTATTAACGTCAAAAAACGAGCCGCAGAGCTCCAAATTAGTGTATAGCCTGTGGAGAACACCACCCATCAACAGATGCATAGGAATCAAGTGTCTGCTAGATGGTCCCAGACTTCTGGCCCCTTACCAAAAGAAGAAAAGGGCACAGTGTACACATGAAATGTCGATGCACCAGGAAAAGCAAGAGGAGTTTTTTTTTTTTTTTTTCACTGCTAGTCACCATGGATGAAACTTGGATCTATCACTATGGTCCCGAAACTAAACAAATGTCAAAAAAAAAAAAAAAAAAAAAAAATGGAAGCATGCAGAACACGCCCCTTCCCCCAAAAGGCAAAGGCGCAACCAATTGTTGGCATGGTGATGCTGTCAGTTTTTTGGGATCAGCATGGAATAACATTAACAGATTAAGTTCTGAAGGGCTACCGTGATGGCGAAGTATTATTCCAACTTGTGCTGCTCTAAAAGAAAAAAGCTGTCAAAAATGTGTGCGCCTGCTGTACGATAATGCCCCTGCGCATTCCTTGCATGCTGCAGTGAGATGTGCCCGAATCCGGGTTTGAAATATTGCCACATAAATAAATAAATAAATTTTCTGTTTATCCGCCAGGACGACCAAATGGTCAGAGGAGTTTACAAGACACACAGAATACAAGAAACAGCACCGTATTCAGCAGTCACGGGCTTGAACCCCGGTCATTCAAGGCACGTATACTTATGCACCCGCGCGCCTGACCACTAGGCTACGGCGGCATCCTACTTATTCTTTCGATCTTGCACCCTCGGATTTCTTCCTTCCCTGAAGTCCTTTCTTCGTGGAAAACACTTTGCTGCTGCTGATGATGAGGTTTCTTCTACCAAGTCGTGGTGTGAAGGACAGGTAGAGGACCTACAAAACTGGCCTGCGGAAGTGTATTGAGAGGTGGCAAAAATGTGCCATTTTGTATGGTCACTATGTTGAAAAAGTGTAATATATGGTGTTTGTTTCAACCTTCTATCACAACTACTTCTGGGTGAATACAAATCTTTTTGGGCCCACCCCTCGCACTTTGAGAACAATGGTAGCTAAAATGCAGTTCTTTATAATGCGATACGGGCGACTGTTGATTACTTGAGTGAAGAGTACGGCTTTCTTGACTCGAAGCCCGGAAGAAAGGATGTAATTGTCCAGTGCGCCACTTTTGGTAAGTTTTTGGATATGCAAATATATATCTTAAATTACAATAAAATCTGGTTTAATCGTTTAGATTTGTTTTGAATATTCTTACAGTGACACTGATTCTGAGTGTATTATGACTCGCGACTCGCGATGTGTAAAACGAAGGGGGGGGGACTGGACTGAGGCTTACGCGCTTTATGCACAGTTTTGGCAAAGTCCATTTCTTCTTATAATCAAGTACTCTGTTACATCTTAACACTGGCCCACAATACTCAGGAACCTCGAGTGCAGCAAGGACAATTGGGCAAACAGCTTCACAGAGTTGGTCCGCTTTTTCCCATAGGGAGGTCTCCATAAGGCGACAGCTTCCCCTCCTCCTGCCCCGGGGAAGCTAACTCATCCCCCCCCCCATGCCTGACAGTACGTTCAGATTTCTTCCGGGCGTATTGAAATAGTTATTGCCTCAAAATGTGAGCCAATACTCTATTAAATTCTTTGAGTATATATATTTTATTTTTAATTACAGTGTTTTATTACTTTTGTTGGGATAATGTATGTATCTGGGGCGGCTGCAATTAAAATATAGTATCCCTATAGACCTGTCTCGAGCGCGCCCTAATAGAGCAAATGCAACCAATCTGGTGTGTTGTGATCCTCCACGTAAGGAAGATAATTACAAGAAAAACAAAATTAATCTAAAAAATTACCACCGGTGAGAGGGGGAAGTTGTGCTGCGCATGATTTGCGTACCCACTCCATAAATAGGGAATGGAAGACGCTGCAGAACAGGACACCATAGTGTTAGGAGCACACAGACGAGCTTCCATTGGGAAGCAGCTCTATCAGAATGGAAGCAATACGTAGTTCTTCTGGATTACAGGCTGTTCAAGAACCAGTGAAGGAGTCCGTGCAGTCATTTTTCTGACACCATGCGGTCGCTATGTCAAAGATGTACCAGTGTGAAGTTCAGGTATAGGCCAAGACAGAACCTCCCAGACATATGGGAGGTATTGCACAAGGTTTTGCGATTCTACCCACATAAATTTCACCACCAGCAAATACGCTGAGTGGCTAAGTACCCTTTGTGGGGACGAGGCCCGCCTCCACTTGAATCGGACTGCGAATCCAAAACTTCAGGTGTTAGTCCAGGGAGCTGCCCCGTGCAATACAGGCTATCTCTTTTCATGCCTCTGACGAACTGTATGGTGTAGTTTCACGGCTAGCTTCATTATTTCCCCATCCCTTTTTTGAAGAAAACATCCTACTAGAGCTGAAACGCGTTGAGTTATCGACCAATGAGACATGGTTACGACTGTTGCTTTCCCACAACTGCAACAACAATAAGGATGCCCGGAAACAACAGTTTTTATTACCGAGCTCAATAACCTTTTACTAGTGAAAGGTTATTCAGCCGCTCATTTCCCATCCAAGATGTGAGGTGGCAATCGAGGCTGCCGCATCATGATCGCCCGATTTCACACCGAGCGACCTCTGGCTCTGGGGCTACTTGAAGAACAATATTCTAGCAGTCGTGAGGGATAGCATTACAGGACATGCGAGAAACATCACCCTTGCATGTTACGTTTTGCAGTTGACTGTGCCGTTATTTGTTTTAGGGTTCTGCTAGACCATAGTGGTAACAACATCGGGGGACAATTCATGTGCTAACTGCCGAATTTAGTATTGTCATTCGGAACAGGAAGTGTTTTTTCCTTTAATGTTGCGCTAGTGCTCTTAAAAAGTCATGCCACGTATTATGTGTAGTCGCCAAACTGTTACACGAAAGCGTCAAGCAGTACGCATGTAAACAGGCAACTGAAGGGCACATTGTGTTCTACCTATAATTTATTGGAATTTTGCAAATAGATAGGAGGAGGTCGTTATTCTTCTCTATAAGACGATGGTAAGATCAAGGATGGAATATCGTTTCCAGTTGTGGGGACAGCATGTACAGATATAGGACTTCTAAATGAGAGGCAAAACAGGGCGACTGAGTTAAGAACGCCAAATATTATCCTCATGGGAAACGGCCTAGATGTATTCTGTAGAGCTTAGCAACTTGATAGTCACCTAGAGAGAGAGAGAGATTCGACTGAAGTTTTAAAGTTCTAGAGAGGTTGATAAATTGAATAAGGGAGGAATATTTTGACTGGTGAGTGCGAGAAGAACCCTCTATAAAATCTTAAGGGTTCCATATACGTGCAAATCTTAAAAAGTAAACCTTCGTGCCAGTTGGGGGAGGGGGAATGCACACTCACTGAAACAGTTTCGTGACCTTTTCGGTCGGGCAACACTCGGTTCCGTTTGTATCGATATATACAGAGCCGATATGGGGCGGGGATAACGGAAACACCTGTGATAAGAATTACAGGTGTGTACTAATACGGTGTTGGGTCATCCTTTGCTTTTAAAACAGCTTATATTCTTCTTGGAATACACTGAAATAATCTTGAACTGTCTCAAGAGGAATATTGGACCATCCTTCATGGAGAAACATTTCAGGCTCCTTCAGTGATGAAAGTGAACGAAATCTGCTTTCCAAATATGCCCACAGTGGCTCAATAACGTTTAAGTCTGGTAATTGTGTAGGCCAGAGGTTTCCAAACTTTCTCGGTTCACGGCGCCCTTAGTGTCCCAGTAATTTCTTCATGGCACCTCTAGGCCAAAAGAAATATCTAACACAGTGGTTTTCGACCTTTTAATATATACCTGTGTAATAATTTTATTCTTTATGTAGAGGTGCTAAATAAATATCAATTATAGATCACCACAAAATTAAAAAGATACGGTACAATGGATACCGTACACCCTTTTATAATGAAATAAATGTATAAATTTCAAAAAAAATTAATAAAATAATAATAATAACTTTAAGTAACTTAAACCGAAATTACACGGCACCCCAAGAATGTTGTTACGGCACCCTAGTGTGCCACGGCACCCCGGTTGAAAACCACTGGTGTAGGCCATGGGAGATGCTTAGCCTCAATTTCATGCTCCTCAAACCAAGATATGACACACTTGACTGTGTGTATTGCAGCATTATCGTGGAGTAGGCGCACACATTTTGACATTTATCCTGCAGTATCTCGATTCGTTAATAAACCTGTGAATTCACAGAATATTTTTTTTAACGGTTGATTATTCACGTAGGAGTTTTCTTTTGATCCTTCGGCACAATTCATGATTTTGGTTTTGTGACTTAGTGTGTGGTATGCATCATTAAAGAAGACTTCTAAAAGGCGAGAATAGAAATCGCACGCTAAGAATTGAGAGTGGTCATCAACTGCACAGAAGAAGCAGCCCTTTCCCCTCTACAAATTTTTTTGTTTCCCGACTTGATATGAACAAGAGCAGTGGACTGTCCTGTCGCTTAAAGAGAAGGTAGAAGCACAGGGTAACAATGTACAGCAACAGGTGTGGGGACATTTTCTATAAGAAATAGATAACGTGGACTTGTTGTCCCTATTGACCAGTAACCCTCGTGACATGGCATGTGATAAAACCAGTGTTAAATGGGCAATCCACCTTAAGGATGTTGGCCGTGCGGAAGTAATTTGTCTCAAGTGACACGCGAGTACAAGTGAGTGGCTCGATGAGGGGTTGACGGGGCAGTGCTCTGCGGTAGTTACCGATGCGTAATCGCACGACAGAAACGAACTCGCTCCTCTCGTTTTGTTTGCTAGCGTCGACCTCTAGACTTCCTTTAGATCCGAGATCTCCGGTCAGCTAACAAGGCCGAGGATCCCAATTGTAGAGGAGGTCTGGAGGTCGCTAAATTCAAGGAACTCGCGCCATTGTCGGTTGCCATAGTAACGGCATCGATCTCCCGAGGCGATCAGTTGGCAGCTGATTGCTGGGACTACCACGGGACTGCCCGCTCTTCTGTCTCTATGCTGAAATGTGACCGGGAAGGGGGTTGCATGCTTCATCGCTTGTGCCTTCAATTGCCGAGGTCGGCATATCTGAAAATTTCATTTATAGTATGATATCCCACCCCTCCTATTTTTATTTATTCTTATCTTATCGATACGAACATTCTCTGCTGTTTATGTACACGTCTAATTATACTCTGAAACAGTGGCGAGCTGAAGTAGGGGTTACAATCATAATGCATAGATAACAAAGCAGATAAATGCATATAATGTTTCAATGATTTCCTTACACTGATCGTGATTTCTCAGAATGGAAAAAAAAAAAAAAATGCATTTCCTTTCAGTTGCGATGAAAGAAATATTATTATTATTATTTATTAATTGTTTTTCGAAACATCTCTAATGTTAAAATGCTCTCCTTAACTAACATGCCTCCACCTTCATGTGACATACCAATCTGTATATTGATCTGGATTCTGATCACAGAAAGTACTTCTTCCCCCCCCCCCCCCAACTACAGTTTTTCATCTTGCATAGCGCCCTAACCTTTAGAACAGACGGCATACCTCATTACATAGATTTGCAGCGGCCCTAAATTCCGTTTCAACTTCAGTTGATACCACTGAAGTATGCGGTCTCCTCACACAAATGTTATACACTGAATAAAAATGTCGGGTTTTTTATATAACATTAATTAATGATCATTACAAAATAAAAAAAATTAACTTTTTATTTTATATATAATTAAAAATTAAAAACATTTTATTAGCAACGGAATCGACTCACTCCATAGACATTTATTCTGGAGGTTTGGAATTACTCGTAATATTTTGCCCAACACTACTGTTCAACAGCTTCCGAGCGCGACGTTAAATGAGTTCTCATGCTTGAGTAACCGCGGTTCAAACCTGCATGACTGGTAAATAAGGTAATGTTCTTGAATTCTCTCTATCTTGTTAACCCTCAAACCTTGTGTAGTGGTCCCGGAGTATAAACGATAATCTTATTTGTTTATATTGCAACGCTGACAGTAAACCCTCACACCTTGTCATCCATGTTTAAAAACACTGCATTCTGTCCCAAGTCAAGAGAAAGAAAGGAAGTGGCGTAACTTTTATTCAGGAACGAATATAAAACAAAATTAATGTTTACTGTACCCATTCTCCATTAAAATGTGCAGATACCAATTTACATAACGTTAAACTCTATCAATACCATTGAACTGTTTTTTTTTTTTTTTTTTTTTTTGTATTACATAAACCTGGTGTAGAAGGGCTATTCTCTGGTGTCAACTTAGGATAAAACAGAGTATAGTTGCTCTTATACAAACTAACCAACCAACCATAATGTCAGAAATTGCTCGCTGTTCTGTATGCTATGAATAAAGGGACCAGATTTTCTGTAACCCAATTCGGGACGCCACGTTATAACGAGATATCACATTTTTTAAGTTATCCCGTAAAAAGTTGGTAAGGAGAAAAAAAAAAAAAAAAGTTAAAGAAATAAAGCTCGTTTATCGATATTAACTGCATCTTAAACTAAAGTGATCAGATTTATAGGAAGACAAACCAGGAAGATAAATTTTAAAAAAAAGTGCATTTTTGGACATAAACCGTAAATATAAAATGAAAAATAAAATCATGAAATGATTTTATTTTTACATTATATTTTTCCGAGTTATGAATTTTTTGATCCTCTGACTCTCTGTTCCTCTTTTTTTTTTTATCCTCTGACACTGTATGTTTATGTTAAATTATTGCTTTCACAGTAGTCACATTCATTCTGTTCAGACCAAATATTGTTTACAATAATCTTTCAATGGGAGGACTGTTAGTTCCTGGCAAACTAAAAGCAAACTCAACGATTAACTACTTTGTGTATTGACAAGGGATAAAGTGTTCTTCAAATGTTCAAAAAATTTCCTCCATTTATTGGCAGTATCGTTTTTCCATTCGTCGACCTTGAATTTTTCTTCTAAAAACTTTTTTTCCCTGATAGTTTCGGTAAATATATATATATATATATATATATATATTTTTTTTTTTTTTTCTATCGATAGTGGGTAGTTTGTGTTCCGAAATATTTACTGTGATTATTGATTTTGAAATATCGGCCCATTTCGGTATTGTATTATCCACTGAAATATGAAACCACAGTGGTGGTTTCATATGGTGATTTCAGAATGGACCAAAGCAATTGCTCCATTCTTCTAAATAATTTTAAAGAAATCATCAACTGTTTTGTAGAACTTTTCAGATTCCAGCAACCCTCGTCGACAAGTTGTCCAACCATAGTAGTTAATTTTGCTTCAATAACTTTTTTTCTCTACGTTCCATTAGCTTCATTTTTATATCGGTTACAGCCGTGCATACTTCCATTGGTGTAACATTTTGTCCTTAAATTTTTAAGATAGTGTTATTGAATGCATGTATTTGTAATTGGTTCAGTGAAAACTGGCGCCTCCGTAGACAGGTGGGAAGGAGCAGCAGTGCGTAGCACACGCTTCTTGACTAGACCGGGGTTCGAGCCCGTCACCACCAAATACAGAGGATGCGGAAAGGTCAGGGAATGACCACCGCATATCCCGGAGCAATATGGCCTTAGTTGCTAATGCTCCTAAAAAAAACCAAATCAGTGAAAACGGTAGCCATAATTCTGATGCAGAGCCTTCAAAAACTTTTTGGATTACAACTGGGCACGCATTTTCCGAAACAAAAAAACGATATAAGGCCTGGGTAAACGTCAATGATTCTCTTAACAGGTGGTAAACGTACCAGCCGATAGGTAAAACTATATCCAAGTAATTGTTTATATTCTGTTTCGGCAGACAGACAAAGTTCTTCAAATTTCTTTACTCGAACTCTCTAAATATAAAAAATACTTGTATGTCTTTACAACTAAGGCTTCTAAGTCGTAAGGAAGCTGATCTACTGCTACTTGACGGGCGTTACGAATAATATGTGCAGCACATCCTGTTCCTAATAAATCAGCTCCAGTAATTTCTATCAATCGCTTTAATACATTGATTTCCCCTTTTTGCTTTAATCCACCAGTCATGCTATTTGTGTTGTGTGAACCGAAGGCAATAAGTGTATTTGTCAGGTTATTCTTATTTAAAACTTCTCCTAAATGGATTGTAATTAAAATAGAGGTTTCTTCGAAAATATCCTTGAATTCGAGAATCTTTAATTGAATGCTTTCCGACGGTTTGAAATATTTCACTATAATAGGAACTAATTTAATCTCTCTTTGATTCGGTGTATCCTATGGATATTGAAATAAAATTGCATTCGGCCAAATCAGTTTTAACATCTTGCTGTGTCGCCGGAAAAATTAAATTCAGAACAATTGCTTCAGTTTTTGATTAGAAAAGGGTTCACATCTGGTGAGTATGGGCTTGGCACACCCAGGGTCCTGAGCTGGATATCATCATTCTTCTCTTTCTTGGTGATTCCTTTCCACTTTTCTCTCTCTCTCTCTCTCTCTCTCAAGGTAATAGGAAATTTTTTTTTTTTTGGCCGGTGCAGCATAAGCCTCAGGCTTCCTTGTACCATATGGCTATTAATAATAATAAGTTGAAAGTCGTTTTCTATAGAAGTGGTGCTGTAGGATGCGTTTTCAGTACAGATTTCTTGTTGGCTGGATTGAGGATCTCTGTTTAGCGGGAACAGAGTGTCCAAGATGTTGTTAACTGATTCTTCCCTTGTTAGGGTATGGTGCCCTGCGAGGTGACTTTAGAGGAGATGACCTTACCCCTGGGGAGGTTGTTCGTAACAATGCGATATACCAATGGGATGCTGTTTCCAGTCGTGGAGACCAGGTGCTCCCAAGACTGTTTCTTCTTGGCTCTAATTAAACTAGTGTAGTCATTTCTTAGCCTACGATAGTTATTGCGTAGGGCATCAACTTCATGAGGGTGCCAAGTACGGTGAGCATGTTGAAATGCTTTCCGTGATGTATGAATCTGATGGCGGAGATGATCCATTTTGTTGCACCACCATGGGACAGCACTCGGGAAAGGGTGTTTCTTCTTGATTGTTTTGTCACAGACATTGGTTATGATTGATGTTATTTTCCTCTGATGTTGGTGAGATTGGCGTTTCCAGGAATTTGAAGGGAAGCTTGGACCGTTAAGTTAAAGAGGTTCCAGTCTGCTTTAATTGCATAACGGATAATATTGTTTCTAGGCGGAGGTGCTGGTTCTATTGAGCTTTGAAGGTTAAAAGTAATCACCCTATGGTCGGAAGTTGTCCAAGCCTCGCGGACTTTCCAGTCAGTGATCTTAGTGGCAATGAGATGTCTATTGTGGATTCCCATAGGGTATTACTGAAGGTAGGCATGTTGTTAGGCTTCAGCGGATTACAAGAGAGGATGTAGCGAGAAAGTTCTCGAGTTTCCGGTTGTTATGGTTGCCCGGGCGGTCTTCGAGTTGCTGTGCCACATTGCAGAACGACAGTTGACGTCGGCACAGAGAATAATCTTCCTGTCTGGGAGGAGGGCTTGGACTGCTTGCAAATACCTGATGGCAGGGGCTATGTCCTCGCCTGGGCGACAATACAATGAGATGTGACGTGGAACGATCCCATAGGTCTTATAAGCTGGGCACACACCGCCCATGGGGTACAGAGGGTGTGGCTTTTGGTGGCAGTTATGTGCAGGTTCCTAACAAGGATAATCGCCCAAGGAGTGCCTTCTTCTGATTGTATAATTTTGTTCGTAAGCGGATATCCCCTGACTTTTCTTGCATTTGCATAGGGCTCTTGGATGAACAGGACGTCTGTATTGTCTTTGTCAGCCTTTATTCTTATTTGGTCCAGTACCCGCTCGCTGAGCATTTAGCTGCATAAATTTCATGATTGCACAGTTATGTCTTATATGGGGCCATAGTTGATTCTTTGTTGTTGTGTGCTTCCTGCTTTCAGATAAACCGGGCACTTGTTATCCCTTATCGAATGCTTGTAATCCATTTTTGCTAGTTTACAGTTGACGCAAATCGGTTCTTCAGTTTTGTTAGGGCAGGTGTTAAAAGTTATGCTCTTTCTGGGCACAGTGCCCCCACGTGGAATCGACCTGTGTACATGTGTGTGTAGTATGGCCGAACCTGCAACAGCGAAAGCACGTTAGAACGACTGTATTCTTTGAATCTATTGCTGGTCCACTCGAGGTACACCTTGTCCTGCTGCTTAATTACTTGACAAGCTTGTGCCGAGAGGTTAATGACCCAGTTTACATTCTGGGAGGATTTTCCTTTGGTTGTACCGCATCTTCGATGCTGGTAAATTCGCTTTCACCTTGAAGGTTTCTACAATAGATTTCTTCAGCTACTTGTTCCGGTTTGAGGTTTTTATTGATGTCGAAAACAATAATTGCTGGACCTTTCTTTTTGGGTGTCTCAGCTGTGAGTTCCATAGTGGAAATTTTTGGGTTATCCAGTATTGTCTGGGCTTCGTGTCGCGTTGCAGTCTCAATTATTACTCCGATGTTCCTGGTTTTTCTTATTGATTTGATACGGGTGTTCTTTAAGTCGCTTGCTAATTTTTGTACAACTGCCGCCTCGACGGCTTCACTCGATTCCATGAGGCTGTTTTCTGTTGGTTTTAATAAAACCAAATGTTGCTCCTGGGTGGGCTTGTGTGCTTCAGTAATCTTTTTTGAAGGATTCCCCAGCGCATCTGCATAAGAGTGGGTGCGCTGTAGCATTTCATTTCCGCGCTCTTCCTGATAGGTTTCCACTTTGGCTTTGAGTCGCTCGTTGTTGACGTGAAGGTCAAAAAGGATACGTTCCATCCGGCTCCATATCTTTATTATATCTCCGCGAATCGCAGACGTAATCCGGTTGGTCGGCTTGGCCATGAGAGCTTCCAAGCCGGATCTAAGGGAAAAGACTTCGTCAGTTACAGTTTCTACGTACAGGTGTTCAGATTCACGATTGTATTGGTAAGTTTGATCGGTATTTGATATGGCTGTCATATCTATGGAATCGCTATTCTCTAATGGCATGTTAATGTAAGAGTTTCCATACTGTTGAAGGTTGGTTGGTTGGTTGGTTTAGTGTTTAATGGCGCATTGGCAACAAGGCCATAACGCGCCAAGTCAACTGTTGGAGGTAGTGGAGGTAAAAATGTCACCTAGGATCATTTTATTTTTAGCAATTTTATAAATGACACCCCAAGAAAAAAAAATATATATGTAACAGTTTGGCTTGAACTTGCCTCAGTCAGAGATCTCTGATACTTGTTACTTTTATAACATGGTTGTTATAAATATCAGATCGACTGCCTTGAGCAACAGAAAATTTTTATCTTATCTTATCTTCTTTCATGGATTAGGCGATCCGCGTGTTCCGATCTCGAAGACGTCTGCCCATCTTTTCTTTGGTCTTCCTCTGTCTCTTTTTCCTTTTGCTCTATATGTATAAGCTAATTTAGGGAATCTATTATCTTCCATTCTTTCGTCTATATTCTATAATTTTTCCATTAATTGAGTAAATCTTTAATTCCTTTCTAATATTTACGTTTGGCATTTTATTTAATTTTGTACATCCTTTAACATATCTTAAAAATTTCATTTCTGCAGATTGTATTCTATTAATGTCTCTTTGTTTCGGTATCCATGTTTCAGAACCATAAAGAAGTGTTGGCATTGCCATTACTTTGTAAAATTTCAATTGTGTTTCTTTCCTTGTTTTCTTAGCCAGAGTTCTTTTTATATTTGGAAATTTCGCCAATTTCTGGTTCATATCTTCTTCGACATCATATGTTATATCACATCCTAGATATTTAAAATGTTTTACTAGCTCTAATGTTTTATTGTCTATAACTATTTTTGTTCTCACCTTATTTTTCCCTTTAAAAGCCATTGTTCTAGCTTTCATCGTTGATATTGTAACTTTATGTTCTTCTGTTATTTGGTTTAATTTAAATACTGCTCTTTGTAAATTATCTTCACTATCTTGAATAATTACTTGATCATCTGCAAATAAGTGTATTAATCCTATTCTTTGTATTTAAATATATACCTGTATTAATTTCTTCTTTCCATTTACTTATCATATCCTCGATATATATGTTAAACAGCGTTGGTGACAAGCTACATCCCTGTCTAACTCCTTGATTTATTATACTTTCTTCTGTTAATTTATTACTTGTATCTATTACTATTTTTGTTCCTTGATATAAACTCTGTATTATTTTTGTAAGATGCTTTGGGTATCCTTTATTACTCAATATGTCCCATAGTTTTCGTTTGTTTACTCGATCAAATGCTTTTTCATAATCTACAAATGCTAAATGCGTTTCTAAATTAAACTCTTCGTTTTTCTGTTATTTGTTTTAATATAAATATATTATCTGTACATGATCTTCCTTTTCTGAATCCTACCTGTTCTTCTATTAATATTTCATCAGAGATAATTTTAATTCTATTATTTATTATTTTGCTATATATTTTATATACTGTATTTAGTATGCTAATCCCTCTATAATTCTTTGTATCATTTCTATTTCCTTTTTTAAATATTGAAATAATTTTTGCTATCTTCCATTCTTCTGGTATTTTATATTGTTCCCAACATTTATTAAATAAATTTACTATCCTGTCTTTTAAAAAACTTCCTCCATACTTGATCAGTTCTGCATTTATACCATCCATTCCTACTGATTTCCTATTTTTTGTAGCTTTCAATGCCTTTTCCAATTCTTCCTTCGTTATCGATCTATGTCACTAACTGGGTCTAACTATGTTTTCTGTTTGATATGTTGGGTCTTTCCACATTCTTCATAATGTTTTTTTCCATTATTCTTCCTTTATTATATTTATTCTTGAAGTGTCTTTCTCTGTGCTTTTCAAGTGTTTCATCATTTTATATGCCAAATTTTGTTTTCCATGAACATCATGTTTTATTGTGCTTATAAATCTATCCCATGACTCTGCTGCTTTAGCCTTCCTTATTATATCTTTAGTTTTATTGCATTCTTGTTTATATATTTCTTTGTTCTCACTTGTCCTGTTTTGTATATATTTAAGATATTTATCTTGTTTATCTTGTAATGCATTAGCTATTTCTTCATTCCATATCTTTACGCCCCCCCTCTTCTTATAGTTTTTCCTGAATTGTCCTAGTGTCTCTTTTGATATCTTTTGAATTATATTTCGTATTGCATTCTTCTATTTTACAAATTTCGCACATCACTTCGTGTTCATTGTGAACTAATTTTCTTAATAAAACTGAACTCCTCTTGTAATTCTTTATTAAATTTACATTTTCTTTTCGAAGCCATGTCGTTCACGGTGAGACTTAAAAATGATTTATAAAAATATTACTATTTATCATAAAAAACACTCGCAATAATCGCTAAGGCACAAACTCAGACAAATCAGTGGTATTGACTAATCACTGCCGACTGTTCGCGGATTGCCACTTAAACAAGTTAACTATCACGAGCAGCACTACTTGTTACAACGAGTAGAAGAGAATGGTTTTAACGGCCCTAAAACGACTAGGTTACAATGCGCCATGTCAAAGAAGGAAAGGAAAAACAAACAAACAAACTTGGACGTTTCTGTAACTTATCAATTAGTGTCATGTGATTCTTACTGTTTTCGTGTTTATTATTTATTTTTTGTATGTTTGATACAATTTCATTATTGTAAAATGTATTCGAGAAGACTTCTTTTCTTTTTTAAATTCGAAAACCGGGACAAAACTAATACCTTTCGGGATAAAGTAAAGTGTGTTTAGTGTCAAGCGACACCAGGGGTTTCCCCCATATCCGCGTTGCTTGCATTGTGATGGGTGTGCCAGTTTACTGGAAATGCCAGAGATTCAAAAGTGTATGGATATTGTACATATGTAGTGTCGTGTACGTTGTTCATCTGGTCATTTAGCCGCTGGACCCTACTGAGGCCCAACGTTGCCCCACTTTCGCCCCGTGGAGGCAGACCAGGAAACACCAGTAGACTAAGATTTACTCTGGCAGGTCCTGCCACCTAATTTCCTGATATTTCAGTGGCTAGGACCTTACAAAAAAAAAAAAAAAAAAAAAAAATATATATATATATATATATATATATATATATATAGTAAGGCCTCCGTAGCCGAGTGGTCAGGAGCGGGAGTGCAGTAGCATACGCTCTTTAAGTTGACCGGAGTTCAAGCCACTGAATGCTGAATACGGTCGATCTGCCAACCCGCATTGGACCAGCGTGGCAGATTATGATCCATTTCCCTCAACATGAATTGTTGAGGAGGCTTCCATCCTGCAGTGGGTTGATAATGGCTGCACTTTACCTTTTTTATATATATATATATATATATATATATATATATATATGGCGCGCGTGTGCATAAGTACACGTGCCTTGAGTGACCGGGGTTCAAGCCCGTGACTGCTGAATACGGTGCTGTTTCTTGTATTCTGTCTATCTTGTGAACTCCTCTGATCATTTGGTCTTCCCGGAGTATAAACAGAAAATTTATTTTATATATACCCTTTATGCGCTCGCGTGGAAGGGAGGCGCTAGGATTGAGAGGCCGAAAGTAGTGGGCGAAGGTGATATTTTCTGATGGTAACGAGTCAGTGATAAAGTGTAAAGTGTGTTTAGGGTCGAACGGCACCAGGGGTTTCCCCCGTCTCGCGTAGTTTACATTGTGGTGTGATACAGTTCACTGTAAAGGCCAGAGATTTAAAAGTATATGGATCTTGAGGTGTGTGATGTCGTGTAGGTGGATCGGAAAACTGCTAGCTTAGGAGGATACAAAGAATAATAGCTTAACTAGAACTGCAGGCAGAGTGAAAGTGGTTCTTGCGCTGCTACCATTGGTGCACGCAACAGCCTGGAAAGCAAGGTGTTTTGGGATTTAAAGTGATGCTGTGTGTCATTATGGAACAAATAAATACTAAGACAAGAGGTAACTATAAGTAAGAGTATGTACATGTATACTAATGCTAGGAGCATTGTAAATAAATTTGATGAATTTCAAGTATTGCTTAAGTCACTAAATGTAGGCATTGTCTGCAATTGGTGTGTGTCTGAGTGACACAGCTGTGTCACTCGAACATAAGTGTTGCAGAATTTGAACTAAGTATATCCGATCTTGTGCAGTACCGGTGGTTCTCTACGCACCGGAACTCTGGCCCCTCCAACCTACCTGTGGCAGTTCTTGGGGATTGAGTATTGGCTTCTTCGATCCCTCAATAGGACTTCAGGACATCCCCTGGTGCCGTTCGACCCTACATTCGCTGCATGGAATGAGCCTTGGAAGCAAATCATCACCGCTCGCAACATAATTACCCTCTCTAAGCTCATTTCCTGTAAACTAGACGCTCCGAGCATCAATAGCCTCATCATCCTGCCCAAGAATAACAGAAGAATAAGTAATCGGCAAACATCTGTGATCCGACCTGCCCTCAACCAAATCAGCTCGCTCAGTCATATGTTCCCAGCAAACATTATTGGACTTATCAGACTTAAACATCAACGCTGAGGCAATTTGTGTTCACAAGGCCTACAGAACAAAAGTTTTTGCAGATACTTACACAATGTTGCAATTTTAGACCTTCATTTCACCATCGTCCTACGTGGCTTCTTTAATTGAGGATGATCTGTGCTCCTTCTCCTGTTCCAGTCAGCCTGCAGCATCCTGCCGGCAATCCCGCACTCTGCTTGGACAGACGTTGACTGTACATTGGACATTTATGTCGAACATAATCTGTCTTCGCCTTGTATCTTTGTATTTGAACCTTTATGTAATTTTTACTTTATCTGAATTAAATAAAAATAATAATAATAAAAATATGGGGAGTACTGTACAATCTATACATGAAGGACAGGCAAGAGAGGTGGAGGGGTTATGCTCTTAGTTGAGAAGCATATTAAACCTAAGGCAGTGTATCAGTTGACATGAGTAACGAGTGCCATTTTGAGTCAGTTTGATGTGTTATTCTCTTAGCACTGGAAAAACAAAACTGAGAGTAGGAGCGTGTCATAGGTCTAATGACTGTGATGAGTATACCAGAAAGCTATACAGAGAAATAGTGGGCCAGAAAATAAGAATATCTCATAGTGGGGGATTTTAACTTCCCAGATGTTGACTGGAATTCTGACACACTAGCAAGACTTGTGGATTTCTTGGGTGACTGTTAAAGAGGAAGCATATTACAGAGGCAACAAGAGGAATCAATACTCTTGACCTGGTTATCAGCAGATTCTTCATGCATTAAGAATCTGCAGGTAAAAACCCACTGGGTGTCAGCGATCATAATGTACTAGTGTGGAATTTCATTAAACACATAACTACTGTCAAGGGTAAAAGGCAAAATTTTTTTTTGCCTTTGTAAGGATGACTACAGGGGTCTCAGACAGTTTTTAAATTCTATGCAGTGGGACCAACTGATGATGTTACGACCAGCAAATTCTAAATGGGAAGTATTCAGGGAAGTAATCAAAGAAGCTACTTGGCTTTTCATACGAACGAAAAAAATACTGTTCAAGGCATAGACTTAAATGGATGTCAGATGACCTAATGAGACTCGTAGCAGAGAAGAAAAATGCATGGGATGCATATCAGGTGATACAGAAACCCGTGGTAGATATAAATTAGCTTGTAATCAAGTCACGAAAGAGGTTAGGCAAGCTAAGGCAGATTATGAGAAGTCTCTAGCGAAGAAAAACAGCAAAGACTTCTATGCTTATATTAACAGTAGAAGGAAGGGGTTGAATCACATTGGGCCACTTGATGTCTATGGGTAAGCTGTTGATGACTCTGCTCAGTTTACGGACAAATTGAATTGGTATTTTGCATCTACATTCACACATGAGTAATTCTTTAGGGAAGGGGATGCCACAAGTTTATCAAACTCAAACAGGGAGCTAAATGAATTTGTGATAACCGAAAGGAAAGTGGAGGAGAAATTTTTGAAGATGGATATATAAAAGGCACCTGGAGTGGATGGAATCTCTATCCAATTATATTAATGAAGGCAAGGCAGCAAACCTTTAGCCATAATTATGAGAGAATCCTTGGACCCCGGGGAGGTCTCTATGGACTATAGATGTGCGCATGTATCCCCATTTCATAAAGGAGGAATCAAAGGCGAAGTGAGTAATTACAGACCTGTTGGTTTAACGTCTGTTCTAGGGAAAATAATGGAATTAAAGAAGTAATGCAGACTCATCTCATCCCTGTCTAACCAGTCTGATAGGTTACTATGATGCAGTGACCAAGGAACTGGATGCCAAAAATAATTTTGACATATACTTGGATTTCAGGAAGGCTTTTCATATTGTTGCACATAAGACTGCTGTACAAACCAGAGCAATGTGGCATTAAGGGAAAGTTACTGCTATGGATAAAGGGATGGTTAAGTGGAAGAAGACAGAGTAGTTATCAATGGGCACTGCTCTTCGTGGACTAATATTATTAGTGGAGTTCCTAGGGTACATTGCTGAGTGCATCGTTGTTTTCAGTATTTATCAGTGAAGTTTGCAGATGATACAAAGGTTGGCAGGGTGGTTAACTACAGTCATCAGTGTGAGCTTCTGCAACAAGATCTAGGAAAATTGGGTCGATGGGCTGAGAAATGTCACTTGAAGTTTAACATTGACACATGTAAGGTACTGCCCATGGGTAGCAGTAACCCCAAAGTAACGTCAACTGTGTGGTTCTATACTCAGGAGTAGTGGAGAATGAAAAAGACTTTAGGGTAATTGTACAGTTAAAAATGATATTCTCTGAGCAGTGCAGACATGTTGAACAGCTCACGCGGTTTTGTCAATGATATTCAAAAACTTTGCTAGCAGGGATAAGGAGGGGTTTATCCCTTTGTATAAGGCCACGGTTAGGCATTTTGATTACTGTATACACGTCTGGAGGCCTCACTTAGGAAGGATGTAGAACTTCTGGAATGGGTGCAGAGAAGGGTAACCTGATTGGTAAAAGGAATAAAAGGGTGCTCTTACCTAGAAAGGCATCAGTTCTGAAAATTGCAGCGTCTCGAGATTAGGCACATACGGGAGATCTGATTGAAACGTTTAAAGCATTGAATAGGTTGAGTTGATGAATGTTAATGGCATTCTTCCACTTGCTGAGACTACACACATGAGGGGGCATAAATTCAAGTTGAGGAAGGATGGTTGCAAGAGAGATGTGCGAAAGTTTGCCTTCAGCCAGCGGGTGTTTGATTGTTGGAATAGGCTTTCATCTGTTGTTGTATAAATTAAGGAAGAACTAAACAAAACCTAAACAGTTCACAGTTCACCCATCCGTACCCTCCAATTTTTGGAGGGTACAGCTGGGTGAACTGTGTATGGTTTTTTTTTTTTTGGCTGATGCTAGATAAGCTTGCTTTCTTGCATAATTTGGTATTACTATTACTACTACCACCACCTTCTAAACTCCTCTGACCCTATATGTGACCGTCAGCAGCATAAATAAAAACTTTTCAGCCGAATAGTCGCCGTGCCAGTAGAGAGTTATGCCGTGTGTTCGAATCCACGCTACACAGAATATGGTAATTCTCTTGTTTTCTCTGTCTTGTAAACTTCTCTGACCTCATGTGGCCTTTCCGTCGTATAAACAGAAAATTTATTTATTTATATTGCCTACAGAGAAAGGGACTGTAATTTAGAGAGCTTGTATTTTTGCCACGTCTTCTTTCATTCTTTCTAGATTTAAAGATACTTCCGCTGATATTTACATTCGGTCCATAAAGTATTCATACCGATAAATCTGCATTAATAATGAAAAAAATAATAATAAATAAATAAAAGAATACTGTTAAAATGGCGTGAAAAATCGCCAAAATATTTGAGAGCTGCGCTTGTCTGTTGTATGTTCTGCCGCCATCTGTCCACCAAATAGAAAACTGTGTACCGTCTGCTGTGGCGTCGGCAGACAAATAACAACATCCGTTCAAACCGTCAGCATCTTTTATGGTCCAGACTTATTGAAGCAGCAACCGTTCCCGTGAGATGCTCGAATGTGACATCTTGGTTAGATGCATCTCGCGACTGGCACCAAACTTAACTCTCGTCTGAATTGCTGATCGATAGCAGTGAAAGTATGACCTCCCTCCTCGACTCGTTGTAGAGAAGAATAATTGTTCCAGATCAAACACAGCAGCCAGTAGGGGAAAGGATAAGTGCAGCACTAACGTCTAATTAGGAATGAGGAACTGTATTCAGTCCTGGACCTGTTGAAATGAATGCTAAAAATATCATCAATTTTGCAATGACTGCCGTGCGGTGACAATAACATGACAGTAATGTTCCGGCTCTTATCTGGGATCAGGAGACCGTTGTTCGCGACTTCTGACTTGCATGTGGAAATCTTAGTTTATCACGCTCCACTCTCTTCTTTACTGTCAACAGCCTATTGTGTGTCGCTAATTGTGTGAAGTGCGGTCGTTTTTTTTCTTCTCCCCTGCACGGTGGACGAAATCTTGGGTTTAAATTTATCTAGGAAACATCATCTCAGTTGTCACGTAAATCTGTGTCATTATGAAAATATTAGCCAATCCTTTTTAGCTTTGTTCTCGATCCCACAGAACTATTCTGAAAGTGAAATGAATTAAAACACACAACAGGGACGAGTAAAAGAAATTATGGAGAGCAAAGGTTACAAATTGGGTTGATCGCGTATAGTAGTTTAATTTTTCGAAACCTCGGTCGAAGACATATATTTTTGAATGCTTCTTATAAATACAAAAACATCTTTCCTTATTGTTTTTATCTGCCTGTGTAGCGGACATAAGATATCGTGCTGCCTTTTATTTATTACTTTTTTTTTTTTCTAACTTGAAAAGAAAAGTCATGTGCGCTATTGAACTCTCGTGTTAATTCGTGACTAGAAACTCGATTAAAAAAGAAAAGGAATTTTAAAAGCTTCAACTATATCCGAGGCATGAATCATTTCAGTCGAAAGGGATTACAGAGTGGAGAAAAAACTACATCCTAATCAGTTACTATCTGAAATATTACAGGGACTTTCCCTGATTGCTCTCATGTCAATATTTTGAGATTTTCATTTACCATTAGAATAACACTGGAATGCTTACGCTGACCTGGAAGAGTTCTTAAAGGTCTTTTTATTTAAAGGTGTTAAATTAGTCCACTTGAAGGCGTAGAGAGGGTTATTCCAGGTTTTCCACCCGCACAACATAAAAATTAACCGGGGAATCACATGAAAATACCAGAAAGAGCGCATCGATGCGACAAGAAACTTAAATAACCAACCATCTTTATACGAATTGACCCTTTTCTTATGTATAATATTGGTGCATAGTATAATAAAAATAGGTTTATAACAATAGCCAAGAGCATACCACTCTGGTTGAAGGTGATCCAGTTTTATTGGGAGACGCTATTGTTAGGAAAACGGGTAATATTTTTTGTAATAAAGATAGGTGAACCAGAACCAGAGTGGTTTGCCAGGAACAACAATTGATGATGTAACCAACAGACTATCAGATTTTAAAGAATGTAGAGAGTATTGTTATTCGTGTATGTGGGAACTAACGATATTAAACGAACAGGACCTGACCATTTGTTGGATAAATATAGGACTATGCTGAAAAAATGCCGCGAATTAGGTCAGAAAATGTATCTGTCTGCATTTCTACTCAGATACGATAGGAGGGATTATATGCTGAAAGCCTTGTAGATTAACTCAAGACTTGAGGAATCTTCAAGGGGTGGGAATTTTTATCAGCGTGGTTCCTCACTTGTAGGTAGAAGGAATCTGTTTTGTAGAAATGGTATTCATTTGAACAAAGGTGGTACAAGGATTTTTGCCAATATCATTGAGGATACCTTAAGAGTTGAGGGGAAACTGCTAGTTAGTGTAGAGAAAGGTAATATAGATCCGAGTTTATCTGATGATGTGGGTCAACGTAATCCTTGCGCTCACCTCAGGAATTCTTGTTTGTTGCAGCAACAGCCGACGTTGGCAAGGTTTTCTGAGAGTAAATAAAATAAATAAATTTTCTGTTTATACTCCGGGACGACCAAACGGTCAGAGGAGTTTACAAGATACACAGAATACAAGAAACAGCACCGTATTCAGCAGCACGGGCTTGAACCCCGGTCACTCAAGGCACGTGTACCTATGCACCTGCGCGCCTGACCACTAGGCTACGGCGGCCTAGTAACAACGTTTCAAATAAGTGGGTTGATACAGACAGGGTAAGGGAGAAGGGGGAGTATTTATTTATTTTTTAATTTATTTTTATTTCCCCTGTCCTTAGTATTGCCGTTAGTGGCAATTGTTATTATTTTAGTACAAGAGCTCCCCCTCCAGCATTAAGGCCCACAAGCACCTGACGCTTTAAAATATCAGAATTTCCAGGAGCTGAGGGATTTTCCCATAAAAAAAAAAATATATATATATATACAGGGTGACTCACTAACAGTGCGACAAACTTGCAGGAGGTGTAGGGGGCACAAAGACGAATCGATATCACATAGCATTTCAGGGTCTGAAATGCTTCGTCATGCGGTAGAGGACGTTGAACGGGAGGTCGCGTGAACAGCGATCCCGCTGGAAGTCAGCATTTGCGAACCGTTTCTGTTGAAGAAACCAAGTAGCAAAAGTCCTCTGGAGTGGATAATCCGCAGGCTCCAATGATTGGACGCGTTGCAGATGGTATGAACTCATTTGGTTTGTTGACAGTATCCTCCATACAGTGGATTGGGAAATACCCAATAGTTGGTCTATCGCTCGAGTGCTCGTACTCGGATTGCCTTCTGCAAGACGTAGGACATTCTCCTCATTGTCTGGCGTCCTCGTCGTTCGCTCTCGATTCATGGTACCTCTCGTGAAACAACCAGTCTCACGTAACCTTCTGTGCACACGTGCGAAAATCGTATGATGAGGAGCACGCCTGTGCGGGAAACGTTCCTGGTACAAGCGCAGAGCGGCGCGCCCGTTACAGTCCGCAGCTCCATACGCGAGGTGCATGTCGGCCAGTTCAACGTTTGAATACTCGTCCATCCTACTGCCTAGGAAACCGGTTCGCAAATGCTGACTTCCAGCAGGATCGCTGTTCACGCGACCTCCCGTTCAAGGCCCTCTACCGCATGACGAAGGCATTTCGGACCCTGCAATGCTATGTGATTCCGATTCGTCTTTGGGCCCCCTACACCTCCTGCACGTTTGTCGCACTGGTAGTGAATCACCCTGTGTGTGTGTGTATATATATATATTTTTTTTTTTTTTTTTTTTTTTAATGGGAACATATTTATACAGTATATTATATATGTGAGCTGCCAGCTTTTCATGAGAAATTACACAAAAATTATAAAACAAAGTTATTTATTATACAAAACTACTCTTACAACTATTAATCTATTCATTTTTTCCATTTAATCTGTTAATACATATTAATCATTTCCATAAAATTTCTCTCATTAACTATTGTTAATACATGGGTTGAGCAGCTCTCTGTACAGCTGCAAACATTAAACTAATTCAGTCTTGATCACTTCCTCATATTTCTCTTAAGCAGCAATATCATTTCTCTTCACAACAGCAATCCATATGCTAACTTAAACTTAACAATTCCATATATCTCTTAATTTAGCAATATCAATTCTCTTTACAACTCCAACCAATAAATCAACTCAATACTAAACATTTCCTTATATTTCTCGTAATTTCTTCGACTTCAACCTTAATCTGACATAATCTACAATTTTATCTAAGCACCCTTTCCAATACAACACAGTTAAGAGGACTTACGTTCGCTTAACTGTGTTGTTTTGGAAAGGGTGAAATTGGAAAATTCTCTTTCGCGGCGGGGTTTCTTTGTGAGGATTCCGTCCACGAAGTGCAGCGAAGTCTCTCTTCTTAGTTGGAGTCTGCCGTATAACTCTTACAGTAACTGTTTTATTTCGGGAACAGTTCTCTGTTAATACTGAAGGAAATTACCACAGCAGTAGTCAGAAGCCAGGGGCACAATCTGACTGACTTGTTACTCAGCTTCCGGATGAACTTCTAGTACAGGAAAATGCCCGACAACTGATAAGCTAAACTTTCCCTAATAACATTACTGCTTAAGGAGTAACTGGACAAGACAGGTACCATTTTACTTTACTCTTTTCAGTACTTTCTCTTCTATCACTGAAGTTTTCTGAGCAATGCAGACAGGCTGCCAGGGCAGGTCATGGGGTTTTGTCAATGATATATAGAATTTTGCTAGCAGGGAAAAGGAGGTGATTATCCCTCTGTATAAGGCAATGGTCAGGCCACGCCTCGAGTACTGCGTACAGATCTGGAGGCCTCATTTTAGGAAGGATGTAGATTTACTTGAGCGTGTACAGAGAAGGGCAACAAGATTAGTGAGGGGAATGAAGGGATCCTCTTACCAAGAGAGGCTTAAGTTCTGCAAACTGCAGTGGCTGGAGACTAGGCACCTGCGCGGTGATCTGACTGAGGTATATAAGGCCTTGAATGGGTTGAGCACGCTGAATTCTGATGGGATCCTTCCACTTGTTCAGATTACGAACCTAAGGGGGCATAAATTCAAATTAAGAAAAGACAGATTATAATAGATGTGCGGAAATTTGCCTTTAGCCAGCGGGTGGTTAATTGCTGGAACAAACTTCCATCTGTCGTTGTGGAAGTTGATAGGTTGAATAAATTTAAGGAGGAACTGGACAGGCATTTGGAGGGAATGGTGTGTTTTTTTGTTTTTTTTTTTGGCTGATGCTGCATAAGCTCATACGTTTGCTTTCTTGCATCACATGCCACTACTACTACATCTCTCTCTCTCTCTCTCTCCAACCCCCCCCCCCCCCCCAAAAAAAAAAACACACACACACGCTACTAAAACAGCCTCTGTAGTACACGACAGAACTCTTCATTACATAGTGAGACTTTCCCAGAACTGAACCCAGAACTACAACAGCAACCACTCCGAACAGCAACAACAATGACTGCCTACAACGTTTGGCTCTAAAACGTTATTTATTTTCTTCTCGTTTTCTTATTTCTGCCTATCTAATTTAAACCTGACCCAATCACGGTGTTATTCTTTAAATTCCCTCTTCTCATACGTCAGTAACTCACATTCTGTTTTTCCCACACAACTGTACTTTTTCATCGTTTGCCTCTAGGTCACCTGCTGACCATACCTTTTGAGCTGCACTAAATATCGTGTCTTCAAGTAGCGGTGTAATAGAGGAATTAAACTATTGTTCGAAACTTTTAATTTTAACCTCCTTCCGCACTTGACCATACCGTTGTTTACCGTATTCTTTAAGTGGCCTACTCCCACTAATGTAAATATTTCCGGAAGTGTTTTCTTTATTCCTAAAGTGCTTTACTTCCACACTCTGTTCTTACGAAGAGAAATATGTATATTTGTAATACTTTGTCTCACAAGGGAAACAAGTCTGAATAACAGCAAGGGGTGTGTTAGGGTACTAAACTATGGAAGGTGAGGAGTGTTGTCAATAAAATGGCTGAATTTGAACTCCTGGTTATTACAACTAACGCTGACATAATAGGGCTAACAGAAACGAGGTGCCGCCCGGGAAATGGGAAGGACGAGTTCCATTATGATATGTATAATATTTAGGGAAGATGGAAGGGGGGAGGAGTCATGCTCCTTATAAAAAGTAGCCTGAGCGCTAAAAGTCTGAAGTTACATCCGTCAACACAGAATCTGTCTGGCGTGTGTTAGTCGGACGCAAAGGTGTAATAAAAGTGGGAGTAATCTACAGACCAAAAGATTTTGAATAATATGAGAGCCTCGATAAGCAGATGGAATGGGTAAGCAAGCGCGAATGTCTTATTATGGGTGACTTCAATCTGTCCCACATAAATTGGAATAAGTGGAAGAGAAACTCGCCTTGGGGAATTTTTTTTTTTTTTTTTTTAAATAAATTAGATGACTATTATTTGTACCAGCATGTTACTCACGAATTAGATGACACACGGGACTTAAAATACAGGAACCACTGGCAGGTAGTGATCAGCAGTCGTCAGTTGGAAGATGAAGAAATATATGTTGCACTAGTTAAAGGTAAATGCACTGCTTTTAACTTCAGAAGACGGGACTTTTGACAGTTTAAGGCGCTATATGGCATCTATTAATTAGGCGGAATGCAGTGTATAGGCAAATATATTTGAATTATGAGATACCTTTTAAAGCAAAAATCACAGAAGCCACGAACGCATATACCATTAAGAAAATACACGTATCGCAGGAGGATGATGTCGAAATGGATGAATGCGGAGCTGACCAGTCAAATAGAGCACGAAAAGATAGCATGGGACAGTTAAAGAACGATGAAAAGTACTGAAGCCTACAATAGCTACAAGTTGATTTGTAGTAGTAACACAGACAATGTTAGAGAGGCAAGGCTGCATATGAGAAAACACTAACAGAGGAAAGAATGGGGACAAGAACTTTTTCGTGAATGTGAAATGGAAGAAGAAGCGAATCAGATCGGACCCATGTGAGAAAGTCGTAGCCAACCTAGCTGATATTGTGAATGAATTGAACAGGTACTTTGCACCTATCTTTACTGAAGTGAGAGCCTTCATGCTGAGCAGAGGCTGTGAAAGTGAGACTGAGCCATATCAAATTATTGAATTCGAAATTGCAGATGACTGTTTGTTAGAAAAAACTTTCGAGAATAAAGGCAAGTAAGGCTCCTAGAGTTGATGGCATATACCCAGTAATTTTGAGGAAGACTACCAGGGAGTGTATTGAACCACTGAAGTTAATAATGCGGACAGCTTTGAACTCGGGTGAGATTCCTTTGGATTGAAGAAGTGCCAGCATATCACCAATATATAAAGGCGGTTCTAAGAGCGAAGTCGGTACCTACAGACCGGTAGTCTGACTTTAGTGGTAGGGAAAATCTTAGAGGACTTCAACTCAGGGACATTTCGATAGAAATGGCATTGTGAACAACAAACAAAATGATTTTGTTAAGGGAAAATCATGTCTAACTAACTTAATAGGCTATTTTGACTGAGTTACTCATGAGCTGGATGTAAAAAACAATTTCAATATGTTTATTTGGATTTTAGCAAGGCATTTCGCTCAGCCCTTCATCTAAGCTAGAACATTTTGGGATTACTAGAAAAATTCTAAGATTGAGTGCTTGGTTGCTGCAAGGCAGAAAGTAGTCATTAATGGATATTCTTCTGATTGGTGTAAAGTCAGAAGTGGGGGTCCCCCAAGGATGGTTCTAGGATCACTCTTGTATCTGATTTTCGTAAACGAAATCGAATAAGGGATAGAAAGCTTTGTCAAAATTTGCAGTTGACATAAAGTTTGGTAATGATCAGTACTATGCAGCACTCGTTCAGGATGACTTGAAAAGGCTTCAAGAATGGTCAGAAAAGTGGCAGTTATACAGAAAAATGCAAAGTCTTAGACTTGGAGAATGGCAGCCAAAAATAAATTATGCACTTGGTGGAGTTGAATTAAAAACAGTAGAGGAAGAAAGGGATCTGGAAGTTACGATACGGCCAGATATTAAGTTTTCTAAGAAGCATAAAGAGGTAGCCCGGAAAGCCCATGGTGTCCTATCGATGATTTATCGAACATTATCTTGTAGAAATAGGGAGAGTATAGTCCCGCTGTATAATACAGTTGTTAGACCACATTTAGAACACTGTTTTTCAAGTATAGAGATCTCATGTAATAAAAGATATTGAACTTCTTGAAAGGTTCCAAAGACGGGCAGCTCGCATGGTGAGATCGACAAAAGGGCAACCATACGAGGAAAGACTCTGTGGGCTGCAGAGCTTGGCAACCAGGCACCTCATAGGTGACCTATGAAGGGTTAGAGGTTTAGACTAGATTGTAGGAACTTTTCTTTTAACAAATTGCAACAAATCTTTTTGCAGTTTGTCTTGATTGCTGGAAACGAATTGGCCTCGGAGGTTGTTGAGACACAGTTTGAATAAATTCAAAGGTCAACTGGATGGCTACCTATGTGAGGAGGGGAGCAAATTATTTGCATTTTCTTATACTCTTCTTTTTTTTTTTTCGCCGGCAACTGCAGCAAAAGCCTGTTGCTTCTTTGCACTTTTTTTTTTTCTGGCTTTTAGTATTATTATAGTATTTGTATTATTTATTTATTTATTTTATATTTTCCTTTATTGTACATTAATAATAATTACAGTGATTGTTTGTCACTGTACTGTATGTTTATTAAATACGCTGACGCAAATTCTCGCAACTTTCCAGATGGACAACCTGTAGTGATCATTGTCACAATACTACCAAGATAGCGTTTTGATCGATTACATTTCATCAGTTGTGACAACAGATAAGATGTCTAGTGAGCATCTTATACCCGTAAGGACAAGGAGAGAAATCATTATTCACTCATCGAAGAGAAATACATGGCTCCATCTAGAGGGGGGGAGAGGGGGAGAGAAAACATTAATCGAATTTTTTACTTAATATTATCTTCGGTTTATAATGTGAGTACACAGTGTTCTGAGCTGGCATCTTCAGTCACGTATTTACGAGTAGTTAAGCTGAAAGATTTCGATTGAGGAAACTGAAATAATTTGTAGGTCAGGTTGAGTCTGTGATTCATCTCATAGATCAATAACATATTTTTTGTAGGCCGAATTCCTTGGCAAACTTCTTTCAGTGGCGATACTTATTTTATTTTTATATTCTTTTAATAAATCATTTTTAATTCAGGTACAGTGGGAACGATGCAATGTTTTGTGCTGATGCTAAGTAAAATTAACTGAGCAGAATTTCGAAGCTAATTAGAAGACTGACTTATTTTTTAAGAGTTCTTCTCTTTTTGCTTTTGCTATCACTTTTCCTTGTATGTCTTTTGACATCAGCTTCCATGGCAGTATTGTGGCTATGTACCTCCCCCACCCTTTCGAGAAAGTAGGGTATAACCAGAGCCCTACTTAAGACTTGAGTGGGGGGTGAGAAAAAGCGGTGGTCAAGGTGCGGAGGAGCAGTTTTATTTCCCAACACTTCAAGTCTTTCATCCTCCAAAACAGGAAAACCGATCGTGTAATTACGCAACTTGTAAACAAGATAAACTGAAGCGCAGTTGCTTTGCTTGCTTGGTTATTATCCGAAACAGCTTAACTCAATCGATGTCTCAATGTAATTTGAAGGCTAATCCAGCTTCTCTAGATCGAAAGTATGCTCGTAAAATTCAACATACTATTTGTACTTGAGTTCTAAATATAATTATTCTTTGTCCATCAAAGAAGAAATCTGATTTGTACCTTTGACAGGAACATTCAGGTTTCTTTCTCTTTCCCACCCAGCTGATAAAAGTTAGACATTTGTGGCATTGACCACTTAACGATCCATTCTTTCTCTGTAGGTGTGTCTTCTGCAGTCTCCTGCACAATACAAATTTCTGTTTCTCCTTCAGATAAAACGGTTGGTGTGCAAAGCACGCATTGCTGCCAGATCCTTTCCAGTTGTAAAAGTTTGGGCTTTCATGTTCATGGTCTATTTATTATTAAACTCTATAAACTATATTACAACAACGTATACCGCTTCTATCTCTCAACTACCACTCTAGATCCATTATTCACTAAAAAACAGGCTAACTATAATTAATCTGCTATACAGGGTGTTTCAAAAGTGATGGTCAATAATTTAAAGGTGAACTGTGCAGACTACAATATGCAAAAAAAAAAAAAAAATAATAATAATAATAATAAATAAATAAATAAGCCTAGTAAACATGGGTCCTTAAGTGAATCGTTTTCGAGATATTGCACATTTCTAGTTGGAATCCACCACTGACTTGTTGTTTAGGTTAGGTTATGCTCATTCTCTCCCTTTCCCCTCTCTCAATGCTCTGAGACGTAGCAAGCATACTAATACTTGTCAAAGGATAATCAACATGGAAAGAGAAACGAAGAGTATGCGGACATGCGCTTTGTGTATGGGTAAGCCAAAAGCAGTGCACTCGAGGCTGCACGTTTGTACCAAGAAGCATTTCCCCGCCGAAGGCAGCCCAACAGGCGCACATTCATGAGGGTACATCAACACCTTAGAGAACATGGACGCTTCGCACATGGAGTACGAGCAGTTAGGCCCAGAAGCATAACACCTGATTTTGAGGAAAGGGTGTTAGAAAGAATAGAACAAAATCCAGGAATTTCGTCAAGGAGAGTTGCTCAGCAAGAGCGTGTATTGAGTTATAGCAGTGTGTGTGTGTGGCGAATTTTACCTCGCCAATTACTGTACCCCTACCATATCCAGCATGTACAAGGTCTCAGCAATACAGACTACTCTCCCAGAGTGCTCCCATAGTCAGTGGCGGATCTTAACAGAAAATGTGCATTATCTCGAAAACTGTTCATTTGCGGCCGATGTTCACTGGGGCATTTTTGCTTATTTTAGTTTGTACTTTTCATTATTGGCCATCATTTTTGAAACACCCTGTACACCCGCACTACCTACAGGGTGATACAAGATTTTGAAGCCAACAAAAACGACTATAATATATATGCAACTTGTAAACAAGATAAACTATAATTACTGCCGCCTGAAAGTTTGGAATAAAGTTTCATTTTTCTGAGTTTTCAAAGTTTTTATTAAAATGGGACCAACTCTGTTTACCAATTTTAATTATTGGTAAACAAATGTTTACCAAAATCAAAAAAACTTAAATAATATTAAAAAAAATGTCTAGAATATTCCAGATAGGTGTAGAAGACTCCTGAACGTGATAGAACGTTGTAACTGATTCTAGAAAGTGGGAGTATTGTTTCAATGTCATGGAATATTATAGATGTTTCTAGAGTTTTGCAATAATATAAATTGAGGAGCAAGAGGTGTAACTTATAAAATTGAACACCTGTCATTCAGAGTTCTGCGCAGGAACCGTAGAGAGCAAGTTGTTTTAGCTCGCCTCCGCATAGGACATAGTCATCTTACACATGCATTTCTGCTGAGGGCAGATGACTCTCCTATGTGTGAGAACTGTGGCACCTTTTTAACTATTCATCATATTTTAACCGAGTGTCCACGTTTTAGACACGAACGTGATGTATATTTTACCGCTTTTAGTCATCTGGTTGAGCAGTATGCACCCAGCCAGATATTGTCTGATAATGACCATGTCTCTGCTGTTTTTAGCTTCCTAAAATCAGTAAACCTTTTTACTCGCATTTAAAATATCTACCTTGTTATTGTTACTTGTTTATTGATATTTGTCTTTTACAGTTTTTACTTGTTTTTATGTTTTGGCGCGTTATAGCCTTAGTTGCTAATGCGCCAATAAAACCCAACAACCTGTCATTCAGAAAGAGTGTTTGGTGTAAGTTTTGTGTTTCGCGATAAGCATGGCAAGAAATAAGGTTTGTTGAAAACAAGAATCACTATTATAACTCTTTATAAAGGTAGGTATTCCATGAAGATGTATTGGCAAAAATCTAGGTGTTTCATTTAAAGGAGTAAAAAAACCATTCAACGATTCATGTAGACTGGCAATTTATAGGACAAACTACGATCAGGAAGACCACCATCGTGCCTAACAACGGAAGCACAAGAAAAAAGACTGCTGATTTCTGAGGGCAATCGACGAATTACAGTGAAATCTGAAATCCGAGCTGAGTTCAATAGCAACAGAGAAATTCCCATGTCCTGAATCCACTGAAAACTTCGTCTTAAACAAGCAGAACTTCATGGTCGTGTAGCGGTCCGAAAAACCTGAAAATCGAAAGAAACGGTGGCTTGCACTAAGAGCCATCAGTATTGAAAAGTTGAAGAGCAAAAAAACATTTACTATGGAAGGATGAATCCAAATTTGAAATTTTTGGACCAAGCGGCGTATTTATGCGAGACGATCAACTGAACAAAAAAAAAAAAAAAAAAAATGTCCCATTGCTTTGTGCCTACAGTTAGGCACGATGGTGGTTCCATTATGATCCGGAGTTGTTTCTGTTTTTCTGGAGTGGATGACATCGTCAGAATTGAAGGAGTTTTAAGAAAAGAATGCTGTAAAAACATTTTTAAACGTAATCCAATATCCTATGGACTTGGACTCTGTGGAATAAATTTTATATTACAACAAGAGAATGACCCGAAGCAAGCTCTAAATATGCGCAGGGACTTTATAGAAACTAAAAAAACAGGAAAAGGTATTGCAAATTTATTGTGTGGCCACCTCAATCGCCTCACTTAAACACAACATAGCTTTTATGGGATCATCTAGACGGTCAAGGCCGTGAAGTTTGCTCATCTTCACAAAATGTATGGGAAACTTTGCAGATCGGTTGGAATAATGTTATTCAACTAGAGAAGGTGGGAGACTAACTATTCAGTTAGTCTCCTTTCCTGGCTATGGTCAGTATCTCGCTAGTCGACGTTGGGTGGTGTTGGTGGCTCGTGGTGATCACTATCTTGTTCGATCCCATAAGCTCGGCGTTGGTCCAATCTGTGATTCCGAAGGAGTATGTTAGTACTTCGACTACATAAGCGTTTATGGTTGTGTCCATATTCCCACCATTCTGCTTTGATTTTAGCAGGCTTCTCGACCTCTGATGGTATTTCTGAGTCAGGCAGACCTTGATCACCTTATTTTTTTTAACGGGTGAGCCTGCATCATCCCCAGATATTTGTAGTTATCTCCCTCTGTCGTGGCTTCAATCTCTTAACTGGTCTTCAGCTGGTAGTTTCGGCCGAATGGATGTCCTTAATGTAATCCATTGGTCTTGCATTTATCTTGGCCAAATTGTATCCTGATGTCAGTACCCAGCTGTTCTGTGATGTGGAGTAGATGTAGTTGATTCTCGGTTGCGGCAGAGTTTGATGTCATCCATGCATATCAGGAGAGAGAGGGGGGGTTTGAACATGTTCTTTCCCCCTTCTTTTAGCGTATATCCATACTTGCTGTTATTGAGCATAGTGGACAGTCTGAGTGCGGTTCGAGCCCGTGAACGCCAAATACGGAGGATGCGGAAAGGTCAGGGAATGACCACCGCATACCCCGGAGCAATATGGCCTTAGTTGCTAATGCTCCTAAAAACCAAACAACAAGTTGTTGAGTGCTACAGACCATAGTCGGCTTGGGGAATCTGCCCGGATGATTTCTCTTCTGATGAGGACAGGTTTGGTCGTGATATTCTCGACCTTGATGGCTGGTCTCCATTTTGCCATTTTCCAGGGAAATGTGCCAGTGTCGGGTTGGCTTTGTAGATCTCCAGGGTCTCGATCCGCAAGCTATATGGAGCGGAGTCGAAGACCCTGCAGTAGTCGATGTAGGCCGCATGCAGGTTGGGGTACTTCTTTTAGGTTTGCTCCATAACTGCAGAGTCAATGGTAAATTGCTCCTTGCATCCCTTTTTGCTGCTCGGGCATTATGTTCTGGCTCTCCAAGTGGTCTGATATCTTCTTAGTTATGTAACTGGTCAGGATCTTGTACATTGTTGGGAGACAAGTGATTGGTCTGTACTTTGCCAGGTTGTGGTGTCTTTTTCACCTTCAGGTAAGAGATTCCTTGAGTTAAAGATTGTGTCAGGGCACCTTTTTATTATTATTATTATTATTATTATTATTATTATTATTATCTTAGCATATGGTGCAAGGAAGCCTAAGGGTTTTGCTGCACCAGCCAAAAAAAAAAAAATTTCTGAGTTACGAGAGAGGGAGAGAGAGAGAGAGAGAGAGGGGCGGGGGTAGAAGGAAATCACCAAGGAAGAGAAGAATGATGATATCCAGCTCAGGACCCTGGGTTTGCTGAGCCCATGCTCACCAAAAGTGAGCCCCTTTATCTGGGTTAACTACTCCGCTATGTGCCTCTGTGTGCATGAACTTCTTGTACCATGAATCGTGATCTTTATCTATTACTTGGGGATCACTAGGTGTGAGACTTCCTGATCGACTGTTGTTCTTCTTCCTCGCGAATCTACCATTCTGTCATATCTTGTACGTTCCTGATTTTCTTACGTTTATTATTATTATTATTAATAAAAAGCAATTGTTATGAGTTTAAAAAATCACATTTCGATTTTCAGTGGATGTTGTAGTACAAGTGAAATCTAATTGTAATAATTTGGTAATGTATGCATTGTTGTGTCATATTTCAGGTACGCTCGTTCTCTTTTTTTTAAAATCGGTTGTCTTGTTCTATTTTCTGAAATTAACAGAAATGAAAATTAAATAACTAACTTTTGTCAATTATTTAGTAATAGTATTAGCCATATAATGCAAAGAAGCCAGAGGGTTTTGCTGCATTTGCCAAAAAAAAAAAAAAAAAAATATATATATATATATATATATATATATATATATATATATATATATATATATATACACACAGTCGAACTTCCCTATAACGAATTCGATAAATCCAGCGAAAAAATTCGTTATAGAGAAATTTCGTTATACAGAATCTCTCTTTTTTTTTTTTTTTTTTTTTTTATTAGAAATCGTTATCTAATCAGAAAATGAAAACGAATCTACATTTATTTTTAATGTATTTTATTTCAAAAACAACTTCGCACTTTTAAGTTTGGCGGGATGTGCCGGACAGTTGTCAGTTACCAACACGATTTTCCTTTTTAATTTTTTTGTTATACGCTTGTCTAGTTTTAATATCCATTCTTCAAAACTATCACTTGTCATCCATGCTTTTTTATTAAAGGTGTAGTCAACTTCCAAAGATTTTGTGCCTCTAAAACATCTTGGGTTTTTTGATATTCCGATGACTAAAAGTCTTAATTTTTACTTCCTGTCATATTTGCTCCAACTAGCACAGTGATTCTTTCTTTGCTTTCCGCCAAAACATTTATCCTTAAAAGCAAGTGTTCTATTCGGTAAACATTTAAAAGAATAAACCCATTTCGTCAGCATTAAAAACATCCTTACGCTCATATTCTTCCAAAATCTTCTTTAAGGTATTGTTCCTCCAACTGTTGCAATCTTCTTCGCTTACATTAACACTTTCTCCACAAATAACCTTTTCCACAATTCTGTGGTGCTTCTTAAATTTATCTAGCCACCCAGTGCTCGCATTAAATTCTTTATTTGCACAGTCCCTTGGAATGAAATTCCAAGGGACGGTGCAAATTTCAGAGCTTGTTGCTTAATTATTAGGCCCGATATTGGTATATTCTTTTCATGTATCATTTGTACCCATTTTAGAATAGCTTTATCAACATCTTGGTATATACACAACTTAATTCGTTTCTTGTCTGCTCCTCCTTCAATTGCATTTAAAATTGATTCTCGATTTTTTAAAATCGTGGATAAACTGCTTGCAGGTATGCCATATTTCTCCGCAACATCTTTTTTTCTTAAAACCCTGGTCAATATCATAACAATCTTTGCTTTATCATTAATACTTAAACACTTTCTTTTTGACATTGTTTTCGCAATTGTAACCCCTCGCCGTGGGCATCTGTACGTGGTGAGGAGACCTCCCAGTGATGCTGCTGGTCTTCCAGATTAGCATCACTGGGATCTAACGCACAAGTTCAATAGCACAGAACCTAACACAGGGATTTCCCAACAAAATAAAATATGGGGATTTCTCAATTTTTTTTTTTTTTTTTTGTAATGACTAGCAAGTCACCAGTGGCGATTCACAAAAATGAATGGAAATGTTGAAAAATTACATCCAACTTAATATCAGTATTTCCCCTTCACAGAAGCTCAAAAATACTGTGTTATGCAAGGTTCGCCGCAATTCTCTAACTGTGTTAGAGTGAAACCATGTTATATAAGTACCATATTGTGCGAGGATTTCGGCAATTTATCAATCGTGTTAGAGAGAAATTATGTTGTACAAGTACCATGTTATACAAGGGTTGCCTGTAGTTTGTTGCTATTTGAATATGCATAGTTTTCTTTATTGTTTACTCTATTTCTAGCATCAGTTTAGTATACTTATTCTAGACAATTTTGCAACACACACACACACACACACACACATGCTTTTCATCGTGTCATGGCTTAGCAGCTGCGATGAGTCAGTTGCAATGCTCTCTTTGTCTCTGGGTTAGAGGAAAATTCAGAAGAGCTGTTCTGTGGAACGTCCATAGAAAAAATAAAGAAAACTGAGCAGATATATATATATATATATATATATATATGAGAGAGAGATTATTGACTAATCTAGATGCTCTGTTTTGGCACATTTTAGAAGTATCATCACACTATGGCATATTCTAGGAGCAGAAGATTTCCACAGGATAAGTAATTAATCAGATGAAAAATCAAACTGGGGATTAAAAAAAAAAACTTTTTTTTGAGGAAGCTATATATGTAATATTTCTGCAAATTAAGGTTAGTCTGATATTATTATAGGTGGAGAAATCTCTGTTGTTGAATATAAGCGTAGGTGAAAGTGATGTTTTTATCATGAGAAGTAATATAGGGCTCGGTTTTATAAAGATTAAAATTAACTAGTTATTCTTTCTCCATTGAAAATGATTGCCAATAAGTGTTTAATTCCCTCATGGTCTATTCAAGTAGATGTAGTTGTTTTGCCATGCAAGATTTGTTTAGCAATAAATAGGAAAAATAGATAATAGTGCACTATTGTCAAAAGAGAAACAATGTGGTGGGGCTTCCACTCATTTTGCATGTTTTCCACCAGAAACATGCACAATGAGTATCCACTGATGGGTAAATATTCAGTTGTGAAAAACAGGTCATAGGATGGGCATCTGCTTGAAAAGGCTCTATGCCTAATCTTATTAAATATTTTTGAGATATCAACCACAACCATTTCAGCTTCTCGATACTTATTCATGGAATTTGTCTATGCAGATTGCAAAAAATAGACAAATTACAGATTAGAGATATTAGAAAAATAATAAGATGAGTTTAACTCAATATAGTACGTAGAACACTTCCGTATGATACCCTCCAGAAATTAAAACGAAAAAATCGACAACTTACCGGTATATTAGAGTAAAATTTAAATAATCAATTTAACACAATTCAAATCAATTTAAAACAATTAAAAATCAAATTAACGCAATTAAAAGAATCTAACGAAAATATTCAAAACGATTTTCCTTTCTGAAGCTGACAACGCTTTTCGACCGTATGTCGTGATCACAGGAATGAAAATTACCGAATCGGGTTAAACCTGAAACTTAAATAGTGATTATTTGTCTTCGCGCATGCGCGTAAAGGTCCACGCATCGGAGATAAAATATAGCTGCCGAACATTAACAGAATTCTCGTGTAATTTAATTTCAACGGTTTCTGCAATTTAATAGTCGCGTATAATTACGTTGAACGTTAAGTATTTTGGCCTCGTTAAATAAAAAAGTATGTTTTTCGTTAATGGCATGAAAGGTTAATTCTGACGCTGCTGAACGAGAAGCACGAACTGAGGCTTCATGTTGATTTACACGAATATTAAGAGAAAATCGCGTCGAACCTTGGTAAGACGAGTCGTAATCACCGGAAGAAATGTTGTATACCAGATCATTAATTTGTGTTGCAAACGCGGAAAGAACCGAGCGATTGTTCAGTACAGTATAGTGTGTAACTTCCGTATTGGCCTAGCTACAATTTTAAATTCGGTATCTTTAAAGAATCTGTTAAGCTGTTTGTGCCACTGTTCAACATATGGGACAGAAATAAACTATTTTTTTGATATTACTATTGTTGATTGGTATAGTATTTTGTATCCTATCCTTAGCTTATACCCTAATTCGGTTTATTGTGGTAACGGAATAACCCCTGTTTAAGAATCTGCTAGTTAATATTTGTATTTCTCAGTCCAAAGCAGATTCCGCCGTTGAATATTTATAGGCATTTAGAAATTGATTAAAGATAATCGATCTTTTGTAGGTTAACGGGTGATAGCTATTATAATGTAGAAGCATACCGGTGTTTGTAGGGTTTCGATAGATGCTAAATTGTATTTTATTGGAGTCCCGGGTAAGCGTGAAATTTAGAAAGTTTAATGACTTTGTATCCGTATCCTCCCTTTCCAATGTAAATTCGAGTCTAGAATGAATATTATTAAACGAATGTAATATGTCTTGGATAGTACTACTATCGGTAATAACTAGAACATCGTCTAAATACCTCCCATAGTATGTGATACGGGGTCGAAAAGGTGTCAAATGTATATGCTCAATCGTTGAGAGATAGATCTCTGACATTAAGCCACTCAGGCTCAAACCCATTGGTAATCCAAAAATTTGTTTGTACACCTTGTCTCGAAAGGTGATGTAGTTGGCCTCAACTTTGAATACACATTAGATATTATTTGGGATATGTTAAATAAAAACTCGACACCGATTAATTATACGAAGCTATCTATTAAGGATATTTTTCACTTAATTAAACTGTTAGTTGAGGCCAACTACATCACCTTTCGAGACAAGGTGTACAAACAAATTTTTGGATTACCAATGGATGTGAGCCTGAGTGGCTTAATGTCAGAGAAATGTATATGCTCAACGATTGAGCATATACATTTGACACCTTTTCAACCCCGTATCACATACTATGGGAGGTATTTAGACGATGTTCTAGTTATTACCGATAGTAGTACTATCCAAGCATTTTACATTCGTTTAATAATATTCATTCTAGACTCAAATTTACATTTGTTCATTCTAGACTCAAATTTACATTGGAAAGGGAGGATACGGATGCAAAGTCATTAAACTTTCTAAATTTCACGCTACCCAGGACTGGAATAAAATACAATTTAGCATCTATCGAAAACCTACAAACACCGGTATGCTTCTACATTTAATAGCTATCACCCGTTCACCTACAAAAGATTGATTATCTTTAATCAATTTCTAAATGCCTATAAATATTCAACGACGGAATCTGCTTTGGACTGAGAAATACAAATATTAACTAGCAGATTCTTAAACAGGGGTTATTCCGTTACCACAATAAACCGAATTAGGGTACAAGCTAAGGATAAGATACAAAATACTATACCAATCAACAATAGTAATATCAAAAAATAGTTTATTTCTGTCCCATATGTTGAACAGTGGCACAAACAGCTTAACAGATTCTTTAAAGATACCGAATTTAAAATTGTAGCTGGGCCAATACGGAAGTTACACACTATACTGAACAATCGCTCGGTTCTTTCCGCGTTCGCAACAAAAATTAATGATCTAGGCCTCTGTAGCCGAGTGGTCAAGAGCAGGAGTGCAGTAGCACACACTCTTTGAGTAGACCGGGGTTCAAACCCCTGACTGCTGAATACGGTCGATCTGCCAGCCCGCACTGGACCAGCGTGGCAGATTATGGTCCATTTCCCTCAGCATAAATTGTTGAGGAGGCTTCCATCCTGCAGTGGGTTGATAATGGCTGCACTTTACCTTTTTATACAACATTTCTTTCTGTGATTCCGACTCGTCTTACCAAAGTTCGACGCGATTTTCTCTTAATATTCGTGTAAATCAACATGAAGCCTCAGTTCGTGCTTCTCGTTCAGCAGCGTCAGAATTAGCCATTCATGCCATTAACGAAAAACATACTTTTTTATTTAACGAGGCCAAAATACTTAAAGTTCAACGTAATTATACGTGACTATTAATTGCAGAAACCGTTGAAATTAAATTACACGAGAATTCTGTTAATGTTCGGCGGCCATATTTGATCTCCGATGGGTGGACCTTTACGCGCATGCGCGAAGACAAATAATCACTAAGTTTCAGGTTTAACCCGATTCGGTAATTTTTCATTCCTGTGATCACGACATACGGTAGAAAAGCGTTGCCAGCTTCAGGAAGGAAAATCGTTTTGAATATTTTCGTTCGATTCTTTTAATTGCCTTAATTTGATTTTTAATTGTTTTAAATTGATTATTGAATCATTTATATTTTACTCTAATGTACCGGTAAGATGTCAATTTTTTCCGTTTTAATTTCTGGAGGGTATCATACAGAAGTGTTCTACATACTATATTGAGGTAAACTCCTCTTATTATTTTGCTAATATTATTATCAACGTAGAACATATTGAGTATTACAGCTCTGATTCATACTATCTAGATTAGAGATATAGAAGAGTAACATGAAATGATCAATTAATGACAAGAGGGATATTTTAATTTCAAATTGATTACATCTGCCACAACATAAAGATTTATAAGATCAGGTATTTTAATTATCTTGTTCTTTCTTTCTGAACATCAGAATAACAATTTTTCAAGTGTCACATTTAATTAATGAAATTTATTTGAAACTTTTTATGTAAGTTAAACAAAGTTTACAGGTATATTGAGCGGAGGCATACCACATTCAGGGCTGAGGGGGTGACTCCAATATGAAAAACAATGTTCTAGTTGGGGTGGGGGTTTGCTGAAGCTCCCCAACAGCATTCTGTTTTATACTGCTGTCATCTGCCAATTTATGAACATCATGCATTCCTGAGAATAGTTCATAAATTGGGCATGATTTTCTCATAAATATAATGAGGATGTGTTCCAAAAAGGGAAAAAAGTTTTACTCCAAAAAATATGCAACAATTGGAAGAACCACAAGATTTATGAAAGATATATCCTAACAACAAATTTTAAAAATTAACATTATTTTAACATTTTAAAATAATAACTTTATTGCAATACACAATAGTAATGGATTGCATTTGAAGAGATGTACTTAATAAAGATGCAAGTACAGAAGAACGTTTATGCTTAAAAAAACAGCTCTACAGCACACTGGCTTTGGAATCATATATAAAGAACTGTTTATACTTTATAATCTAAATATAAATGGTCACTGAAACAGCAACATTATCATAGCTGTTACTTATAATTGATTAACTCCCCCACTTCTGCAAGTCTAATTGCAGTGTGACTAACCAAGTGGAAATTCTATGCACCTCATACAAATGTAAGGAAATATTAAAATTATCAAAAGCTGCATATTTCCTCACTCGAAGCATGAATTGACTTCAAAAAGAACAGAAAGTATCTCTAAACAATAAATTAAACTTTTCTAACCATAAACCATTTTATCTAATACTATGTCTAACAGTGTTTTATCTAAATTCACATGTTCTTTATACCACATTTTTCATTAAAATATACTTTAAATAATATGCTGGATTTAATTTAACTACTGTACATAAAAGCCAAAAATATTTCATTCTTCCTCATTTTAAATTCAAAAGGCAATGCTTTATTAGCATTAGTTGAAAAATATGATGCAAGAAAGTAAGCTTATACATCATCAGCAAAAAAAAAAAAAAAAAACCCTTCCCATTTCACTCATCCGGTCACTCCCAATGTTTGCCTAGTTCAGCCTTAAATTTATTTAAGCTATCAACTTCCACAACAAAAGATGGAAGTCTGTTCCACAACTACCGCAATCAACTACCCGCTGGCTAAAGGCAAACTTCTGCACATCTATTCTACAACTGTCTTTCCTCAATTTGAATCAATATCCCCTCATGTTCTTAATCTGAGCAAACGGAAGTATCCTGTCAGCATTTAGGCTGATCAAACCATTCAGAAACTCTACATCCTTACTAAAATGAGGCCTCAAGACCTGTATGCAGTACTCAAGGTGTGGCCTGCCCATTGCCTTGTACAAAGGGATAATCACCTCCTTTTCTTCCACTTCCTCTGGTTCCCTCTCAAACATGTTGCTGTAGAAAACAGTCATCCAATAAATTCACAAGTGTTGCTAATGTACGCGTCACCAACCCACAAGTTCTATGTCAATATCTGGAAAGTTAAAATCCCCCATTATAAGCCAGTAAATCAGAATATAATCACCCATTACATTCTGATTTACTGGCCCACTCTATTTCTCTGCGCAACTGTTTGTTGTACTCATCAGAGTCATTAGCCCTATAACACACTCACTCATTTTTTCTTTCCCAGTGTTTGTCACAGCAAACAGACTCAGCATTGCACTGTCCACTCATGTCAACTGGATGCACTTCCTTAGATTTTGTGTTTTTTAACTAACAGCAGAACCCCTCATCCATTCCTATCCTGTCTATCCTTTCTGTACACCTTGTACTCCACAAATTACAATTCTGCACTGCTTATATTTGTGTGACACCATGGCTATGATATCCCAACAGTATCTGTCTTTGACGCCTTGATCAGCATTTCAGATTCATCAAATTTATTTACCATACTTCTATTTGTGTGTAAATGCACCTGTTCTTACTCTTAGTTACCCTAACTGAGCCCATGCATTTACTTGTCCCATGATTGACTCCCAGCAGCTCTTGAATTCCTCAGCAACTTGCTCTCTAGGTTCCTGCTCATTACAATAGAAGCACTGCAAGAATCATTTTCGCCTCTGCCTGTGGCTACTGTTAATCTTTTAGGCTGTGAATCCCCCCCAAGCTAGCAGTTTTCCAACCCAACTCACACTGCCTTGATAGCATCATCAAATATTCTTACACCCTTTCTATTTAAGTGTATCCCATCCCTGTAGAAGCAGTCTCTCCTGTTAGCAAGCACAGACCACTCTGAAAAAAATTTTACCCTGTGAGCCTTCCAGAATCTCTTCAGGGCCAAATTGATTGACAAGGCTCTCATCATATACTCCCTCTTATCGTGTCTTTTCAGAATTGCAGACACTCTCAAATTTATCCCTAACTCACAACTTTTTTTCAGTATTGACCTGTACTTGTTAAGTAAATTTGCAGATCTCTTACTCTTAAGGTCATTAGTGCCAACATGTATTATAATATCACCTTTTGTGTCCTTAAAAGATGATATCTGCCCTACAACATCATCAACTTTAACCCCCCGACAGGAATGCCCTGGTCCTGTTCCGCTTATCCTTTTTGCATAATATATTTCCTGTCTCTCTGACAGTAGTCACCAACAATAACTATGTCCTGTTGGACTGGCACATTCTGCCTTGTAGATTGCCACTGTGCTGCCTGACGCACAGGAGTGAGCTCTGGTGTTGAGTTGGGCAACTGAGAGCTTGATGGGTCCCTCATATTAATTTCTTCGCGGGCATCTATACTACACCTCAAATGCCCTAGACGCCCATCAGAACACATAGTTAGCACCTAATTTCTTCACAGTCCCTGCACTTAGTACACATAAAGACACTCTCCTCTATATCATGTTCTCTTCTAGACAGGTCTGCAAACGTTTCACACTTCACACATTTTTTTTAGACTGATGCATTGGAGAATGGCCCCCTTCGGTTCTCCAATGAGGCAGAGTACTACCGCTACTTTGTGCTTGTTGCTTTGCTGCTCTAGTCTAGGTCATGATCCTGTTTAAGTATAATTTAATTAAGAATGAAATTTAATAAGATTAATAAATTTTACTGATTAATTGATAATACTATACTAATCTAACAGATTTCTAATACAGTGCTATGTATTTCGTTATTTAGTTTTACTTTAAACCTTACTCTATGAAGTTCAGGATTTACATTATGCTATTCCGTATTGTATAACAATGGTGGCAAGTTTTGAACTGGCGGCAAATTATGAAGTAGTAGGAAAGTCTTTGTAAGGTCTAGATATGAGTTTGTGAACTCAATTCCAGTCTCAAAATTTGAAATTTCATAAACCGGGTTTTCGTAAGCCATGAGCTCATTGTATACAATTGTGCTGTCATCGGCTAACACGTGTAGAAGCTACCAATGTGGAACATACGAGCTTTCCCACCAAACAAAATTTCTGTGTGTGCTACTGATATCAACAGCCGGATCTGTGATGCACGTTTTAAGGTGCCCATGTACTTTATTTCAATAAATAACAGTTATCTAGTGGTTATTAAATTTGCACAGAGATCAGCACAATGCAGATAAATAAATGCCTATGAAACACCCTGTTAAAAATTTGACTGGGAATTAGTTTTAATTATCCTAAATATCAAAATATTCATGTTTTGGTTTAGCACATCAGGCTGGATATACAGGAACTAGTAACTATATAGTTTGATTGTAACTCTAATAAAACAGATCAAAGAGTATAGGTAATTTTTATCAATCCTTAAAGATCAGATTAAGATACCACAATGCTGACTTTATACTGATTGTATTGTAAACTGTTACTATCTTTTAGGGGCGATGCAACAGAGAAAAACCTCCGTGTAAATACTTCCATCCTCCGCAGCACCTAAAGGACCAGCTGTTGATCAATGGACGCAACCATCTGGCCTTGAAGAATGCTTTGCTGCAGCAACTTCCGCTTCAGCCTGTGTTGCCAGGGCAACTGCCTGCCGTGGTAAGTGGCCTTCTGTATGCGCCCCTGGCGCATCACCTTGCGCAACAGCGCACTGCCATCTCCCTGCTGAATGGTGCTGTTCATACATCAAAGGTAAGCTTCATGTAATTTTTCCTTTCGTACTCACATTTGTCCGGGATGGTATGGTCTCTGAAAGTCTCTTGAAGTAAGCGGACCATGAATTATGTGGTCATCTAGCAAAAGTTTAAAAATTTATTTGCTTAAGGGAATAAAAGTTCTGAAACCACACTGAAGCAGAAAAAAATGTTCATTTTATAAAATGGTAGTTTATGTATTCCTTTATTTAAAGAGGTTTCTTGGACTTTATAAAAGTTGATCAAAAGTAGTGACTGGTGACGGACCAGTTGAAAAGTTATACACATTCATATACAAATAACATGAAATATTTTTATATAAAATAGTAAAAAGTAAAATAGTATTATATATTATATTATTTTACATAACTGCAAAATAATATAATATTAGGCCACTGTATCAGTGCAGCCATTTATTTAGTACAAATATCGGGAAGGTATTTGTACAAATTATTAGTACAAATGTACTAATAATTTGTACAAATATGAATATATGAAGGAAATATGAATTTTCTTCTGTCAAGTCAGAAGATCATTCTGAGGTCAGGTGATTTCCTTCCATGTGGATTAAAAACTCCATGATGTGCATGTCTCTAATTTCATTTATCAAGAAATAAACTATTCTAAAGTTTTATACACCCATGATAAATATTTACCATTGTGGATAAAACGTTAAAATAGTTTATTCAAGTTGGTTTTCTTTCCATTTTATTCAGTACCTGTTTACGCTTTACTGTAGATAAGATTCAATGCACACTTATGGATTTAGGAATGTCAGTGTATATAAATAAGAAGAACCTTCCTGACAGTGTTACAAGAGAACATTAACATTGGAGAAGCAATATTTGTTCCTAGAAGTGCTGCTAATGCTGGAGGCAGCTTCATCGAGAGATTTAATGTCTGCATGACAACTTTTGGTCTAATTGTATGATGTCCAGCTCATGATCTATTGAACAGATTTCTTCTTTCATCATGTTTGGTGATCATGTCAGTGAAAGTTTGTTTTGACTATGAAAATTGCATTATATGTTTGAGAGCATAGAAACAGTGGGATACCCTAATAACAGTACAGTTATTTTCATAAAAGAGTGAACTATTTAAAACTTTGTCTTGCAGAAGCAAAATGTGTTGGTTTTACACTTTGCACAGTACAAAATATCATAAATGACTCACTTCCCCTTTTTTATAACATCGGGCTTCTGATGGTGAATACTGGAAATTTTTTTAATCAAATAAAATAGTATAAACTAAAGTTTATGCTATACTAATGTCCCACCAAAATAAAATAATATTGTATGTTTTTTGTTTTAAAAAATCCATTGAAGTTTGTGCCTGACTATAAAAAAAAAAAGCTATTTTCCTTGAAAAGCACACTATGAATCACACATACCAACATACAAGTAACTAAAAATAACATAAATTTAAACAGGCCTATAGTCTCAGGATTCATATTAAATTTATAATAATGCAGTATCGCTGAGAAAATGGATTAAAAAAAACAGGTTTGAAGTTTCTTCAATAAACATGGGGACAAGTTAAAGTAAAATAAGACAAAAGTAACATCACAATAGCTTTGGTTGGAGGATGCCCTTTTTCAGTTGTAAACATTATTGCAAAAAATACAGAAATGCCCTCAGCTATGGTGGTCATTTAAGGTGAAAACTGCATGATACAGGTGCAGACAATAATTAGCATTCGCAAGGGCACATGATACAAGAAAGCAAGCTTATATAGGATCAGCCAAAAAAAAAAAAAAAAAAAACCCCACCCCTTATTTCACCCATCCCCTCACTCCAAATGTTTGTCAAGTTCTGCTTTGAATCTATTTAAGCTATCAACTTCTGCGACAGATGGAAGTTTGTTCCAGGATTCAACCACCCGCTGGCTAAAGGCAAACTTCTGCACATCTATCCTACAACCGTCTTTCCTCAATTTCAATTTATGCCCTCTCAGGTGATTATTCTGAGCAAGAGGAAGAATCCCATCAGCATTCAGCATGCTCAAACCATTCAAGGCTTTATACACCTCAGTCAGATCACCTCGCAGGTGCCTAGCCTCCAGACACTGTAATTTACAAAACTTAAGCCTTTCTTCGTAAGAGCAACCCTTTGTTCTGTTCACTAATCTTGTTGCCCTTCTCTCTACTTGTTCCAACAGCTCTACATTCTTCTTAAATCGAGGCCTCCAGACCTGTATACAGTACTCAAGGTGTGGCTTGACCATTGCCTTATACAAGGGGATAATCACCTCCTTATCCCTGCTGGAAAAATCCCTGTATATCATTGACAAGACACCATAAGCTACCCTTGCAGACTGTCTGCACTGCTCAGAAAACTTCATATCTGGCTGCCCAATTACCCCCAGGTAATTTTCATTCTCTACCACTGTCAGTGTGATACCACAGAGTTGATACGTTACTCTGGGATTACTGCTTCCCATATGTAGTACTTTACATTTGTCAATGTTAAACTTCATTTGCCACCTCTCAGCCCATCTGCTGAACTTTTGTAGATCCTGTTGAAGCAGTATACTGTCATTAGTGTCATTAACAACCCGGCCAACCTTTGTATCGTCTGCAAACTTGGACATTAAGCTTGATATACCATCATCAATATCATTTATAAATACAGAAAACAGTGGACCCAACACTGAACCCTGAGGGACTCCACTAATAACATTAGCCCATAATGAGCAGTGTCCATTTATTACCACCCTGTCTTCTCCCACTCAACCATCTCTTTATCCATAGCTGCAATTTCCCTCCAATGCCACACTGCTCTAATTTATGCAGCAGTCTTGCATGTGCCACAGTATCAAAGGCCTTTCTAAGATCCAAATATATGATATCAAAGTTATTCTTTGCATCCAGTTCCTTTGTGATTACATCATAGTATGCAATCAAATCAGTCAGATTTATCAATCAAACTAGACTTCCCCTAAAAAAAACCCATGCTGTGTCCAACCTATAACTGAAGTCCTGTCTAGATGATCCTGCAATGCTTCTTTAACCAGTGCCTCCATTAATTTCCCTGGAACAGAAGTTAAACTCAGGTCTGTAATTACCTGTGTCTCTCTTTGACCATCATTTGTGGATTAGCATTAGCATTAGCATTAGTAGAGGCATTTGATGCAAGAAAGCAAGCTTATGCAGCATCAGCCAAAAAAAAAAAAAAAAAAAAGTAACATAAATAAATAAAAATAACCACTTCCACTTCACCCCTCTGTTCGTTCGAAATACCTGTCCAGCTGAGCCTTAAACTTATTTAGGCTATCAACTTCCACGACAAGGGATGGAAGTCTGTTCCACCCACCAACCACCCGCTGGCTAAAGGCAAATTTCCGCACATCTATCCTACATCTGTCTTTCCTCAATTTGAATTTATGCCCTCTCAGGTGATTTTTCTGAGCTAGAGGAAGAATCCCATCAGCATTGAGCATGCTCAAACCATTCAAGGCTTTGTACACCTCTATCAGATCACCCCGCTGGTGCCTAGTTTCCAGACACTGTAATTTGCAAAACTTAAGCCTTTCTTCGTAAGAGAACCCCTTTGTCCCATTCACCAATCTAGTTGCCCTTCTCTGTACTCGTTCCAGCAGCTCTACATCCTTCCTGAAATGAGGCCTCCAGGCCTGTATACAGTACTCTAGGTGTGGCCTGACCATTGCCTTATACAAGGGAATAATCACCTCCTTATCCCTGCTAGAAAAATTCCTATATATCATTGACAATACACCATGAGCTACTCTTGCAGCTCGTCTGCACTGCTCAGAGAACTTCATATCTGCCTGCACCACCACCCCCAGGTCCCTTTCATTCTCTACCACTGTCAGTGTAGTACCACAGAGTTGATACGTTGCTCTGGGGTTGCTGTTTCCCATATGTAGTACTTTACATTTGTCAATGTTAAACTTCATTTGCCACCTCGAAGCCCATCTGCTCAACCTTTCCAAATCCTGTTGCAGCAGCATAGTGTCAGTAGTGTCCTTGACAACCCTGCCAACCTTCGTATCGTCTGCAAACTTGGACATTAAGCCTGATATACCATCATCAATATCATTTATAAATACAGAAAACAATAAAGGCCCCAATACTGAACCCTGAGGGACTCCACTAATAACATTAGTCCACGATGAGCAGTGTCCATTGATTACCACTCTCTGTCTTCTCCCCCTCAACCACCCCTTTATCCATAGCAGCAACTTGCCTCCAATGCCACACTGCTCCAATTTGTGCAGCAGTCTTCCATGTGCAACAGTATCAAAAGCCTTTCTAAGATCCAAGTATATAATATCAAAGTTATTCCCTGCATCCAGTTGTTTTGTGACTGCATCATAGTATCCAATCAAATTGGTCAGGCAAGACTTCCCCTTAACAAAACCATGCTGTGTCCTAGCTATAACTGAAGTCTTGTCTAGATGATCCTGCAGTGCTTCTTTCACCAGTGCCTCCATTAATTTTCCGGGAACAGAAGTTAAACTCACAGGTCTATAATTACTTGTGTCAGCCTTTGATCCCCCTTTGTGAATTGGGGTCACATTTGCACATTTCCAGTCAATGGGTACCTCCCCTGAGTCCAAGGAAGCTCTCATAATTATGGCTAAGGGTTTGCTTACCTCCTTTGCTGCCTCCTTTAATATAACTGGATAGATCCCATCCACCCCAGGTGCCTTTCTTGTGTTTATCTTCAACAATTTCTCCTCCACTTTGCTCTCAGTTATTACAAGATTAGGGTCACATTTACACATCTCCAGTCCATGAGTACCTTGCCTGAGTCCGGGGAAGCTCTCATAATTATGGCTAAGGGTTTGCTTACTTCCTTTGCTGCCTCCTTTAATATAACTGGATAGATTTCATCCACCCCAGGTGCCTTTCTTATGTTTATCTTCAACAATTTCTCCTATACTTTACTCTCAGTTATTATAGGATTATCTAGCTTACTGCCAGAGTTGAATATACCTCTGGCATTCCGCTCCCTGAATAACTCCTCATGTGTGAATGCAGATGCAAAATATTCATTTAGTTTGTTAGCTACCTGTGCAGGATCATCAACAGTTGAACCATCGGTATCAAGTGGACCAATCTGATTTATCCCCTTCCTTCTAGAGTTTACATAAGTAAAGAACTCTTTGCATCCTTTGCCAAAGATTTCTCCTAATCTGCCTTTGCCTGCCTAACCTCCTTTGTAACTTGGTTACAGACCACCTTATATCTGTCATTGGCTTCTGTGTCACATGTTAATTTATATGTATTCCATGCATTTTTATTCTCTGTCACATGTCTAATGAGCTCATGTGACATCCGTTTAGGCCTAAATCTTGAACAATATTTCTTAGTTGGTATGAAAAGCCTAGTAGCTTCCAAGATTAATTCTTTGAATGCTTCCCATTTTGAATTTGCTGTTGGTAACATCATCAGTTGGTCCCACCGTATAGAATTTAAATACCATCTCAAATCACCTTAGTCACCTTTACGAAAGCAAAAACGCTTCCCTTTACCCTTGATGGTAGTTACCTCTTTAAGTAAATTCCACTTCAGCACACTGTGATCACTGCCACCTAGTGGTTCCTTTATCTGCAGATTCTTGATGCATGAAGAATCACTACTGATAATCAGATCAAGAGTATTACTCCCTCTAGTTGCCTCCCAAACATGCTGCTGTAGAAAACAATCATCCAATAAATCCACAAAAGCCTTGCTAGTGTGTGAGTGACCAACCCACAAATTCCAGTCAGTCTCTGGGAAATTAAAATCACCCATTATAAGACACTGATTTATTGGCCCACTCTATTTCTCTGCAGAATTGCTCATTATACTCATTAGATTCATTTGGCCTATAATATACACACACGCCTACTCTCATTTTTCCTTTCCAAGTGCTTTATGTCACACCAAACAGATTCAACATTGCATGGTCCACCAACATCAATTGGATGCACTTACTTAGATTTTATGTGTTTCTTAATTAACAGCATAACACCTCCTCCCTTTCTGTCCTGCCTATCCTTTCTGTACATATTGTACTCCCCCAAATTCCAGTTCTGCACTGCTTATGTCTGTGTGACACCATGTCTCTGATATCACAACAATATCTGCCTTTGATGTCTTGACTAGCACTTCAAGCTCATCGAATTTATTAACTATACTCCTAGCACCGGCGTACATGCACCTGTTTCTACTCTTAGTTACCCTAACACAGCCCATGTATTTACTTGTTCCACTGTGACTTCCAGCAGTCCAGGAAATCCCCATTGCCTTGCTGCTGGAAAGCAAGGCAATGGGGATTTGCATTTTAATAGAAGTAGCGCAAGAATCACTCTTCTGCCAGTGGCTACTGTTAATCTATTAGTCCGTCTATCCCCCCAAGCTAACAGTTTTCCGACTCATTTAACTCTGCCTCGATAACATCAGCAAATATTCTTGTACCCTTTCTATTTAAGTGTATCCCATCCCTGTAGAAGCAGTCTCTCCTGGTCTACCGAGCATGACATCAACCCAATTAGTTGTTGGAAGTAGAGGCTTGTGGTTGTGGCTGCAATGTTTGGTGTGCTGCATGCACCAATATTTGTCATTTTGGAGGATGGTTGCCTCAGTGATGGGATGCATGCGACCTCCTCTGTTCCAGTTAAAGGAATCGCTACAACACAAGATGTGGAGCGATTCCAACCAGACACGACGACAGTAGTGACAGGATCGGTCGATAATCTCAATGTTGAGGTGTGGGTTGATGTTATGCCGGGTGGACCAGAAGTGCTTAGCGATCGCTGAGTGTTCCATATCCACGGAATGAATTGCTTTCTCATACTCAGAGATTCAATCTTTGAGTCTTCTGCCAGTTTTACCAACATAGCAGCAAGTGCAGTCACAGCAGGGAATGCAGTACACCAAGCCACTCCGTAGGAGGTGGGGGGAAGGAAATTGGTGTCTTAATCCTCGAAATGAGGAACCACAATCTTCTGCCCAGAAGCTTCAACCACTTTATCCTGTAAGCATATAAAACCCTAGAAAGTTGTGACACGTTCAGATAGTAGGGGATAAAGGCGGTCGAGGTGGGGTCATCGCTGCATGTAATCCTAGGGTTGGCAATGCACTCACGGGCTTGTAGGTCACACCTATCTAAGGCACCGACAGAGCTTGTGAATGGGAAGCGCACTGAGATCGTTAAGCTTAAAGCAGATCTGTCAAAATGTGACCACCCTGATAGTACCTTAGATAGGTGTGATATACAAGCCTGCGACTGTGTTGCCAACCCTAGGGCCACCTGGAGCAATGACCCCACCTCGACTGCCTTTATTCCCTATTATCCGAACCTGTCTAATCAACTTTCTAAAGTCTTACAGGCTCATGGGATAAAGTGCTTGCAGCTTCTGGGCAGAAGATTGCAGCCCCTCATTTCGAGAGTTAAGCCACTGATTCTCCCTCCCTCCTACAGAGCGGCTTGGTGTACCGTAATTCCTGCCATGACTGCACTGGCTGCTACAGTGAAACTGACAGGACTCAAAAATCGAGTCTCTGAGCACGAGAAAGCAATTTGTTCTGCAGACATGGAACTTGCAACAATTGCTGAGCACTTCTGATCTACCCAGCATGGTATTGACCCATGCCATGACATCAAGATTATCATCTGAACCCACCACTACTGTCATCATGTCTGGTTGGAATCGTTCCACATCTCATGGTGTAGGGATTTCTTTAACCAGAACAGAGGAGGTTGCAACCACAACTGCAAGCCTCTGCTTCCAACAACTAATTTTTGCCAGCACCTGTATCATGGAGTTTTCACCTCACATGAAATTCTGTATTTTTTGTAATAATCAGTGGCATAGCTACCATGTAGGCAGGCAAGGCAATTTCCTCCTGCCCCAGGCCCTTTAGGGTCCCGGTGTCTTTGGCTGTCTCCTGTTTTTGTAATTTTCATTAATTAAGTAGGGGTCCGAACATGTTCTTTGCCTCCGGGCCCAAAAAAGGGTAGCTACGCTACTGGTAATAATGTTTACAACTGAAAAAGGGAGGGCACTGAGATCATGGAGGTGAACAGTGGTGGATTTTCAGCTGCTGAAAATAATAAGTAGTTTTGATATTTTTACTGTATTCTTTATTAATTAACATACTACATTGTATTCTACAAAGATATTAAATAGGCTTAGTAGCATTCGTTGGCTTATTTTCTTAAAATTTAACTAGTGATTTTGTAATTTACAACTCGTCGCTCATACCAACGTTGGTGCCATTATTGTTGAACTGCTGCCATTTTATAGATTGGTATGAAATAGCATAACGTATATCGCGAACTGATAGCATATGGCATAATGTAAAACAGGATAGCGTAATATGTAGCATTGTATTAGGAATCTGTTAGTTTAGTATAGTATTATCAATTAATCAATAAAATTTGAGTCTTATTAAATTTCATTGTTAATTAAACTATTTAAACAGAAATTGTGACCCAGACTAGAGCTGCGAAACAAAGATCACAGAGTAGCAGGAGTACTGTGGCTCGGGGGAGAAACGAAGGGGGCCATTTTCTAACGTATTACAACTTTAAAAATATGCGAAATGTGAAATGTTTACAGACATTTTGGGAACAGGACAAGATCTAGCCAAGGAGGATGTCTTTCTGTGTGCTATGTGCCTAGAGTGCCAAGAAATTAGATGCCACCTCAGCATTCTGATGGGCATCTATGAGAGTTTGAAGTATAGGGTAGATGCCATTGAAGAAATTAATGAGGGGCCCATCAAGTCTCAGCTGCCTAACCTCAACGCCAGGGCTCACTCCTGCACAGTATGTAATCTCCAAGGTAGAATGTGTCCCACAGGAACTAGTTATTGTTGGTGACTCTATTGTCAGGGAGAGAGGGAATATATTATACAAAAACGATAGGTGGAACAGACCAGAGTATGGTTGCCAGGGACAAAAGTTGATGACGATGTAGAGCAGATATCTTTTAAGGGCACAAAAGGTGATATTTTTGTACATGGTGGCACTAATGACCTTAATGGCTTCTAGATTCCATTCAGAAGAGGGCTAATAGGTTAATTAATGACTCATCTCTAACAGAGTCTCTCCACTCTGTCTCACAGACGTTCTTTTCTGCTGCATGCCTTTTCTACAGATACTTCCATGGACACTGTTCTTCTGAATTGGCTTGTATAATTCCCGCTTTCTCTTTCAAAACAGTCCGAACATGTGCCACCACCGGCCAACATCTATTTACTGTTAAACTTCAAACTCACAGAAACAACTTCATCTTCCTTGTTTATCCATTCAACTGCTGTATTCTTCTTTCATGCATATTTCCTGAAACTTACAATCTATAGAAGTTAAAGTCTAATGTCAACAAATATCTTCTTTCATCTTCTCCACCTCCAACCCATGTACCATACTAAGTACTAAAGGTTCTAATACCTCTCGTGTTTGGGGTTTTCATAAAAAAAAAAAAAAAAAAAAAGTAAGATCTGCAGATTTAATTTACAGGTCAATGTTGAAAAAAGTTATGAGCTAGGGTTACATTTGAAAGTGCCTGCAATTCTTGCCCAGACACGATAGGAGGGGGCGCCTGCGTAGCCAGGAGTGGCAGTGCGTAGCAGACGCTTCTTGATTAGACCAGGGTTTGAGCCCGTGCCCACCAAATACAGAGGATGCGGAAAGGTCAGGGAATGACCACTGCATATCCCGGAGCAATATGGCCTTTAGTTGCTAATGCTCCTAAAAACCAAATAACAACAACAACAACAATGATAGGAGGGAGTATATGACGAGAGCCTTGTCAATCAGTTTGGCCCTATAGAGATTGTGCAAGGCTTGTGGGGTAGAATTTTTTTCAGCATGGCCAGAGCTTGTTAACTGGATATAGACTGCTTCTACAGTGTTGGGGTAAACTTAACTACAAAGGGTGTAAGATTATATGCTGATGCTATCGAGGCAGTGTTAGGTAGGTTGGAAAACTGCTTGTTTGGGGGGGGGGATACACAGACTAAAAGATTAACTTGTATATCACACTGTAAGCAAAGGTGAAAGTGATTCTTGCAATGCTTCTTTTGGAATAAGCAGCAGCCTGGAAAGCAAGTTGCTGGGGATTTCCAGGACTGCTAGGAATCATAGTGAAAAATGTAAATACATGTATAAACAGTGCAGAATTGGAATTTGGGAAGTACAATGTGTACAGAAAGGATAGACAGAACAGGAAGGGTAAGGGGTTATGCTGTTAGTTAAGAAACATATAAAATCTAAGGAAGTGCATCCAGTTGACATTGGTGGACAATGCAATGTTGAGTCAGCTTGGTGTGACCTAAGCACTGGGAAAGGAAAAATGAGAGTAGGTGTGTGTTATAGGTCTTATGACTCTGATAAGTACAATGAACAATTAAACAGAGGGCCAGTAAATCAGAGTGTGATATAATGGGTCATTTTAACTTTCCAGATATTGACTGGAACTTGTCGGTTGGTCGCTCGTACACTAGCAACACTTTTGTGGATATATTGGATGACTGTTTTCTACAGCAACATGTTCGAAAGGCAATGGGTAACACTCTTGATCTGATTATCAGCAGTGATTATTCATGCATTAAGAATTCTCAGATAAAGGAACCACTGGGTGACAGTGCACTGATGTGGGATTTACTTAAAGATGTAACTACCATCAAGGGTAAAGGGTAAAGTTTTTGCTTTCGTAATAGCGACTACAATCGTCTCAGAGATTTTTAAATTCTATACAGTGGGATCAACTGATGTTGTCACCAATGCTGAATTCTAAATGGGAAGCTTTCAGGGACTTAATCTTTTTTTATTTGGTTTTTAGGAGCATTAGCAACTAAGGCCATATTGCTCCGGGATATGCGGTGGTCATTCCCTGACCTTTCCGCATTCTCTGTATTTGGTGGTGATGGACTTGAACCCCGGTCTAATCAAGAAGCTTGTGCTATGCACTGCTGCTCCTTCCCACCTGGCTACGGAGGCGTGATGTCAGATATAAGCTGGTCTGTAATCAAGTCACAAAGGAGGTCAGGCAGGCAAAGATTTCAAGAAATCTTTGGCAAAGGATATAAAGAAAACCAGTAAAGAGTTGTGTACTGATGTAAACTCTAGAAGGAAAGGGATTAATCAGATTGGTCCACTTAATACGGATGCTTTGACTGTTGATGCTCACGCTCGGTTAGCTGATAAACTGAATGATTATTTTGCCTCTACATTCACACATGAGGAGTTATTCAAGGAGGGGAATGCCAGAAGCTTATCAGACTGTTTTTTTTTTTTTTTTTTTTTTTGTTTTTTTAATATAAACCCGAAACATGAGAGGTATTAGAACCTATAGTACTTAGTACGGTGCTTGGGCTGGAGGTTGAGAAGACGAAAGAAGATATTTGTCGACATTACATTTGAACTTCTGTAGACTGTAATTTTCAGGAAATACGTATGAAGGAAGATTGTTCCAGAAAACGGCAATTGAATGAATAAACGAGGAAGATGAAAAGTTGGTTCTGTGAGTTTGAAGTTGGACAGTAAATGGATGTTGGCTGGTGGCAGCATGTGTTTGGACTGTTTTGAAAGAGAGAGCGGGAATTATAGAAGCCAATTCAGAAGAACAGTGCCCATGGAAGTATCTGTACAAAAGGCATGCAGCAGAAACAGTACGTCTATGAGACAGCTAGTGGAGAGACTCTGTTAGAGATGAATGATTAATTAATCTAACTGCCCTCTTCTGAATGGAATCAAGAAGCCTGAAAGAGGTTTTGGGGGCACCACCCCAGATGTGAGAACAATATTCCATGGCAGGGCAGATTTGCGATTTATACAGAGTGAGCAGCTGTTTGGAAGAAAAGTAACGCCGAGAGCGAAAGAGAAAACCAAGTTTTTTAGACGCAGAGGAAGCAATATTTGTAATGTGCTTGTGCCAAGAGAGATTAGAAGTCACGGTAATCCCCAAAAGTGATATATCATTTTGCCTAGAAATCAGAGTGTCACTAAAGATAAGCATAGGAGCAGAAGAATTCTTTTTGTGAGATATAAGACAAGACTGAGTTTTAGAAGGGTTGAAATCAACTAAGTTGTCTTTGCCTCACTGGAGAATTACCTGAAGATCAGCATTTAAGGAATTGGTAGTGGATATTCAAGAAGTTGAAGCTGATTGAGCAGGGCACGGTTTCTCAAAATGGAAAGTGGAATGCAATGTACTATCATTGGCAAAACTATGGATAGGTTTTCCAGTCAATGGAAGAAGGTCATTAATATACAAGAGGAAAAGAGTGGAGGAAAGAACTGAACCTTGAGGTACATTGGGTAGAAGTTAGAAGAGAGAGAGCCATCTACCATCAACCTCAGTGAGCGATCAGACAGAAAACTGGATAACCAATTACTAAAAACAGTTGGCAAACTAAAAGATGGAAGCTTTTTTAGAAGACCTTTATGCCAAACACGATCGAAAGCCTTTGAGATGTCAAGAGCAACTACTTGTGTTTCACCTAACATTTCCATTGAATTAGTCCATAAATGGGTAACATAAGCTAGAATATCGCCAGTGGATCGACACTGGCCGAATCCACACTGGCGATCGTTGATCAGACGGAAGGTTTCTAGGTAGTTTAAGAGTTGGTGGTTAATTGATTTCTCCATTACTTTAGAAAGAGTAGAAGTAATTGCAATGGGACGATAATTGGATGGGAGGGATTTGTCACCCTTTTTAGGAACTGGCTGGATATGAGCAAATTTCCAAGCAGAAGAAAAAACACATTTGGAATAAGAAAGTGAAAAAAGGCGGCAAAGAATAGGAGTAAGTTCAGGAGCACAGGTTTTGAGAACAAGTGGAGAAATACCATCGGGACCTGGAGCTTTCTTAGCATCAAGATTCGTCAAAATGCTTCTGACATTCTTTTGACGGAAGACCACAGAAAGCATTGAATGGAGCGTGTTGGGAATGGTGGGAGGTGTTTTACCAAGATCATTAATACATGAGTTTGAAGAAAAATGGGATGCTAGCAGGTCGTCAGCTTTATCCTTGGCTGAAGTGACAACAGAACGATCTAGTTTGGACAGAGGTGGGAGCAGAGATGGACAAAAGTTGCGGCCAATAGCTTTGGCAAGAGACCAGAATGCTCGGCTACCATTAGGGCAAGAAGCAAATTTTCTACTCTTAGCCTATTCAAAATCTAGTTTGGACTGATTAATAACTGCTTTACAATTGTTGCGAGCTTTGGTGTAGGCAGAAAATGAAACTGAAGAATTAGAAACAAGCCAATTACGATATGCAATGTTCTTCTCTTGAACAGTCTTAGCACATTTATTGGAAAACCAAGGTTTAGATAAAGGACGAGATTTTAATGTGGAGTGTGGGATAAAGGATTCCATTCCTGCAAGAATAATTTCACTGACACGATCTGAGCAAACATTGACATCAGAAGTTTTGAAACAGTAATCCGACCAAGGAAAAGAAGAAAAGAAATCTCACAGGTCATCCCATTTTGCATTCTTGTAATGCAAAATGGGATGACCTGCGAGATTTCTTTTCTTCTTTTTCCAATTTCCAACCTCATGTTGTTTCTTCAAACAACATGAGGTTGGAAATAGCCATGAGATAAAGGCTCCATTGGAGAAGAGACAATCACAAAGTTGTGATCTGACGTGCCTAAAGGACCTCTCACTTCGACCGTGTACTTAGAAGGGTTGTTTGTGAGAAAAAGATCAAGCGTGTTGGGTGTATGATTAGGATTGTCCGGTATTCTTGTAGTAAATGAACAATCCGTGCAAGGTCATTAGTAATTGCAAAAGCCTCAGCATCTCGACCAGCTGGGTCGGTGTGACTAGAAAATGGAAGCCAGCAGGAGTTGTGAACATTAAAATTACCAAGGAAAATTATCTCACTGTTAGGAAAGTTGGACTGGAGAAAGTCAAGTTGCAAAGAGAGAAAGTCAGAGCTCCAAGTGATTATTGGAGTTGGGGGTATGGTAGAGACAACAGATGTATTTGGCAGAATGAGGTAGAGAGGTTTTAAGCCAGAGAAGATCAAAGAGAGGAGATTCCAAATTGCCAAGTCTCTGACATGGAATATCAGAACAGACATATGCAAAAGTACCACCTTTGAGGCGATCATACGGCAAATAATTTGTGCATCTGAGATGAGCAGTAGTTGAATCAACCGATAACTGAGATTCTGTCAGAAAAAGTACATGGGGTTTGGCAGACTGCAAGTGGAAATGGACATCGTTGAGATTAAAATTGAGACCATGTATATTTGTGAAATGAGTTAGGAAATGCATGGGAGGTTTAGATCTTTTCGCAGATAAGCTTGCTCTATTAGTTTGACAATTCATGGTGTATTCAATAGTAAGAAAAAGTGTGTGGGACATTCTGTATGAAGTAATGAAATTTTTGGATATGGCATACACATGGTAAGAATATACCCAGATCCTTGACATAACGTGGCCTCCATAATGCTCCCCACATACTCACTATTCAAACTCCCTCCAGTCACTATCTGGAAGAGTAGAGGTAGCAAGATTATACACTGCTCTGGAAGCCTCCTAGAGAGTCACCAATAGGTTCGGTCTGGTGTACTAACTAGCGGCTGGCCTGCAAACACCGTCTTAGAGCTGTACTCTCAAAATGGAAGGAATATCGGATCTCGCCACGATGTTCATCATGACCTCAAAAGTCATCAATCATACTGCATGATGGAAGAGATAGGGAAGGGTTGACCGGAACTTAGCTATAGAGACTAAACATGGGTTTCACCACTTCAAGCCTCCAATAAGCAAATTGGTTGGTATTGCACCAGTTGATGAGAGTCGTCTACCACCTAGTACTGCCTTGTAACATAGAGGGGCAGCATTTCTCCATGTGGCGTGGCTCGACCCCTGCTTTAGTTGGTTCACACCTGGGTGGTCACCCACCATATACTTGTGCATGGAGGTTATACCCAGGATTACTAACAGTCCCACCATTGTGAAGGTGCAAACAGAGGATTTGGCTGTCACAGACTGTCCAGACTTCGCCAAAATTGAGTCCACTTGACTTGAGGGTCACTTGAAATCAGTTCCATCAGCGTTTTAGACCCCCAGGTAGCAAGTACAGCTTGTCTGGCATATCTGAGAGAATGTCTGTGACAACCTCAAGGACCAGTCTAACAGGAGTTAAGTGATTTTGTAATAACTAAGAGCATGTGGAGGAGAAATTGTTGAAGATAAATATAAGGAAAGCACCTGGGGTGGGTGGAATCTATCCAATTATATTAAAGGAGGCAGCAAGGAAGTAAGCAAACACTTAGGCATAATTCGGAGATCTTCCTTAGATTCAGGAGAGTTCCCCATGGGCTGGAGATGTGCAAATGTATCACACATTTCACAAAGGATTCAAAAGGTGACACAATTAACTATAGACCTGTTAGTTTAACTTTTATGTTCCAGGGAAAATATTGGAGTCATTGGTTAAAGAAGCATTGCAGGATAATCTAGAGAAGACTGCAGTAGTAGTTAAGACACAGCATGGGTTTGTTAAAGTGAGGTCTTGTCTGACCAATCTGATTGGATATTATGATGTAGTCACAAAGGAACTAGATGCAAAAAATAATTTTGATATCATATACTTGGATTTCAGGAAAGCTTTTTTTTTGGATACTGTTGCACATGGAAGATTGCTGTACAAATTGTAGTGGTATCGCATTAAGGGAAAGTTGCTACAATGGATAAAGGGACGGTTGAGTGAGAGATGACAGAGAGTGGTAATCAATGGACACTGCTCTTCGTGGAGTAATGTTATTAGTGGAGTTCCCCAGGGTTCGGTGCCAGGCCGATGTTGTTTTGCATTTTCATCAGTGATATTGAGGTTATATCTGGCTTAATGTCCAAGTTTGCAGATGATAAAAAAGTTGGCAGGGTTGTTAATGACTGTAAAGAATGTATGTTACTGCACCTGGATCTAGATAAGTTGGGCAAATGGGCTGAGGAGTGGCAACTGACGTTTAACATTGACAAATGCAAAGTACTGCATATGGGTAGCAGTAACCCAAGAGAAATGTACAACTGTGTGGCAAGGGAAGTGGAGAGTGAAAAAGACCAGGGGGGGGGTAATTGTGCAGTGAGAGCTGAAGTTTGCTGATCAGTGCAGATCGGCTGACAGAGCAGGTGATGGAGTCATGTCAATGATATATAGGAATTTTGCTAGCAGGGACAAAGAGGTGATTATTCTGTTTTGCAAGGCAATGGTCAGGCCACACATTGAAACTGCATACACGTATGGCGGCCTCATTTAAGAATGTGTACAAAGAAGGGCAACAAGATTGGTGAGGGGGAACAAAGTAGTGCTCTTTCCAAGATAGGCTTACGTTCTGTAAATTGTTGCACCTGTATATTAGGCACATGCAAGGTGATCTGATTGAGGTGTGTAAGGCCTTGATTGTGTAGAGCAAGCTCAATGATGATGGGATTCTTCCCTTTGCTCAGATTAAGAACCTGAGGGGGCACAGATTCAAACTTTGGAAAGACAGTTGTAGAATAGATGTGCAGAAATTTGGTCAGCGGGTAGTTGATTGCTGGAACAGACTTCCATCTCTTTTTGTGGAAGTTGATAGCATAAATAAATTTAAGGCTGAGCTGGATAAGCATTTTTAGTCAATAGATGAGTGAAATGGGAGTTTTTTTTTTTTTTTTTGGATGATGATGCATAAGCTTGCTTTCTTGTATCGTATGCCTCTGCTAATGCTAAAAGGGCATCTTCCGTTCAAAAGCTATTGTGATTTGTTACTTTTATCTTATTTTATTTTAACTTGTCCATAAGTTTAGTAAAGAAAATTTTTTACTTCAAACCTGTTTTATTTTATCCATTTTCTCAGTGATGCTGTATTATTATACATTTAAAAACAAGGTGTCTGCAGGGAGTAAAAAAATTAACTTCTTGTAACTATCCGACATAGAAGAGGAAAGGAGACTGGGGCAATTGTAACACTCAAAATTCTCACTTACCTAATATGGTTCAATGGTGCACTATATTGTTGTGAGCTGCAGAATGAAGAAATTTGTTTCTCAGTTTTTGAGAGTTGTGTGTGGTGTAAGCTATAACACGTTTTCTGAATACAACAATGAAGTGAGTCCCTTACGCTTTTCATAGACATCATACCAGGCATGACAGAGAAGTCTCGTTATTTGGGACTGTGAAATGCTGAGTGAACTAATACACGGATCCCACTTGAGTCAGGTGGACTGAATTGTGAAATTCAGTCCACTTTGCTTGCACCTTCATGATGGTGGATGTTAGTAATCTTGGGTATAATACTGGAATACAATATTTCCTATGTCTAAGGCATGAAACACAGTACCTATCTGCACCTACCAATAAACCTATCTGCAAAAAGATCAGAACTTCTTAAAAATTTCCTCATTCATTTCACGAATATACATCTGAGTTCCATTTCCAATGATGACAGTTTTAACCCTACAGTCTGCCAAGCACCACTTATTTTATCTAACAGAGTTCTAATTATTTTCCTCAACCACTACTTATCTCAGTTGCCCTAATTATTTGCTCTTTGATTCCTTTTGCTGCAACGGTCATACTTGTACATATGTCCATTCTGATATTTTTTTTTCTCTGGGAATATGAGTCTGTCTGCTCAAAGAAATAATAATTGCCAGATTTTTATTGGTCCAATTATAATGAAATTTGGATTGACTTGACAATCCTTTCTAAAAGGCCAAATATGAAATTTCTCATACATCATCTGGAATCTCCTCTTTCTGATTTCTGTGACTTAAAATCTCTTTATCTTATGCAATAAAATACATCTGCTGCCTCCATTGTTTCTTCCAGCCCTAGTAATCACTTGGAACTCTTTGAAGCTTTGCTTTCTTCAATCTAGCATTACTAACAGTGAATAAATTTTCCTTTATGAATTTAATGTTACTATTAAACTCATAAAAGAAAATTCCACTGTTAGGAATGTGTAGATAGCTGGCTTCAGTTTTTCTAGTTACACAGACCCAATTTATACAGCTCAGCCCAAAATCCTTGATCTTTAGCATTAATAGTGGCTTATGATGCAAGAAAGCAAGCTTATACAGCATTAGCCAAAAAAAAAAAAAAAAAACCCTTCCCGTTTCACTCATCCATTTGCTCCAAACATTTGTCCAGTTTTTCCTTGAATTTATTTATGCTGTCAATTTTCACAACAATAGATGGAAGTTTGTTCCAGCAATCAACCACCCATTGGCTAAAGGCAAATTTCTGCACATCTATTCTACAACTGTCTTTCCTCAATTTGAATGTCTGCACTCTCAGGTGTGTAATCTGAGCAAGAGGAATAATCCCATCAGCATTGAGCTTGCTCAAACCATTCAAGGCTTTATACACCTCAATCAGGTCACCTCACAGGTGCCTGCTCTCCAGACACTGCAATTTGCTGAACTGAAGCCTTTCTTGGTAAGAGCATCCCTTTGTTTCCCCTCACATATCTCGTTGCCCTTCTCTGTACTTGTTCCAGCAGCTCTACATCCTTCCTAAAATGAGGCCTTCAGACCTGTATGCAGTACTCAAGGTGTGGTCTGACTGTTGCCTTATACAAAGAGATAATCACCTCCTTATCACTGCTAGTAAAATTCCTGTAAATCATTGACAAAACCCCATGAGCTGTCCTGGCAGGATGTCTGCAGTGGCTCTTTTCCTCACTGACAAATCTTTAATTTAATAGCCTTCAAATGTGCCCATGCCAAAGCACGTTACATCAGACGTCAGAGCCAAAGGAATCTTGAATCCGATACGCATCTTCTCTCACACAGGCTGCCTATTCCAAAGCCATCTGGGACAAAGTTTTGAAAATGAAGGACAAATACTCCTTGCATCCTTCTTTGATTCTTGAACATAATGGAGGTATTATTGCAGGCCTAACTGCAATCACAAACACTCTCCGGGAAGATTATCTTCCCGGAGATTATCAGCAGTGATTCTTCATGCATTAAGAATCTGCAGATAAATGAACCACTAGGTGACAGTGATCACAGTGTGCTGAAGTGGGATTTACTCAAAGAGGTAACTGCCATTAGGGGTAAAGGGAAGGGTTATTGCTTCCGTAAAGGCGACTACGATGGACTGAGACAGTATTTAAATTCTATACAGTGGGACCAACTGATGATGTTACCAACAGCAAATTCAAAATGGGAAGCTACTAGGCTTTACATACCAACTAAGAAATATTGTTCAAGGTTTAGGCCAAAATGGATGTCAGATGAACTAATGAGGCATATGGCAGAGAAGAAAAATGCATGGGATACTTACAAATAAACACATGACACGGAATCCTATGATAGATACAAGTTGATATGCAACCAAGTTACAAAGGAGGTTAGGCAGGCGAAGGCAGATTATGAGAAATCCTTGGCAAGGAATGCAAAGAAAAACAGCAAAGAGTTCTTTACTTATGTAAACTCTAGAAGGAAGGGGACGAATCAGATTGGTCCACTTGATATTGATGGGTCAACTGTTGATGATCCTGCTCAGGTAGCTAACAAACTAAATGAATATTTTGCATCGACATTCACACATGAGGAGTTATTCAGCAAGGGGAATGCCAGAGGTGTATTCAACTCTAGCAGTAAGCTACAGAATCTTGAAATAACTGGGAGTAAAGTGGAGGAGAAACTGTTGAAGATAAACACAAGAAAGGCACCCGGGGTGGATGGGATCTATCCAGTTATATTAATGGAGGCAGCAAAGGAAGTAAGCAAACCCTTGGCCATAATTATGAGAGCTTCCTTGGACTCAGGGGAGGTACCCATAGACTGGAAATGTGCAAATGTGACCCCAATTCACAAAGGAGGATCAAAGGCTGACACAAGTAATTATAGACCTGTGAGCTTAACTTCTGTTCCAGGAAAATTAATGGAGGCACTGGTTAAAGAAGCACTGCAGGATCATCTAGACAAGACTTCAGTTATAGCTCAAACACAGCATGGTTTTGTTAAGGGGAAGTCTTGCCTGACCAACTTGATTGGATACTATGATGCAGTCACAAAAGAACTGGATGCAGGGAATAACTTTGATATTATATACTTGGATCTTAGAAAGGCTTTTGATACTGTTGCACATGGAAGACTGCTACACAAATTGGAGCAGTGTGACATTGGAGGCAAATTGCTGCTATGGATAAAGGGGTGGTTGAGGGGGAGAAGACAGAGAGTGGTAATCAATGGACACTGCTCATCGTGGACTAATGTTATTAGTGGAGTCCCTCAGGGCTCAGTGTTGGGTCCATTATTGTTTTCTGTATTTATAAATGATATTGATGATGGTATATCAAGCTTAATGTCAAAGTTTGCAGACGATACAAAGGTTGGCAGGGTTGTCAAGGACACTACTGACACTATGCTGCTGCAACAGGATCTGGAAAGGTTGAGCAGATGGGCTGAGAGGTGGCAAATGAAGTTTAACATTGACAAATGTAAAGTACTACACATGGGAAACAGCAACCCCAGAGCAACATATCAACTCTGTGGTACTACACTGACAGTGGTAGAGAATGAAAGGGACTTGGGGGTGGTTGTGCAGGCAGATATGAAGTTCTCTGAGCAGTGCAGATGGGCTGCAAGAGTAGCTCATGGAGTATTGTCAATGATATACAGGAATTTTTCCAGCAGGGATAAGGAGGTGATTATTCCATTGTATAAAGCAATGGTCAGGCCACACCTAGAGTACTGTATACAGGTCTGGAGGCCTCATTTCAAGAAGGATGTAGAGCTGCTGGAACGAGTACAGAGAAGGGCAACAAGATTGGTGAATGGAACAAAGGGGTGCTCTTACGAAGAAAGGCTTAAGTTTTGTAAATTACAGTGTCTGGAGACTAGGCACCAGCGAGGTGATCTGATAGAGGTGTATAAAGCCTTGAATCCTGAGAGGGCATAAATTCAAATTGAGGAAAGACAGATGTAGGATAGATGTGCGGAAATTTGCCTTTAGCCAGCGGGTGGTTGGTTGGTGGAACAGACTTCCATCCCTTGTGGTGGAGGTTGATAGCCTAAATAAGTTTAAGGCTCAGCTGTACAGGTATTTTGAACGAACAGAGGGGTGAAGTGGAAGTGGGTTATTTTTTTTTTTTTGGCTGATGCTGCATAAGCTTGCTTTCTTGCATCAAATGCCTCTACTAATGCTAATGCTAAAGATATTTGCTAAAGTGCCTTCAGAAACATTGTATTCCCCAGAGTTCCTGGCCCTCAAACAAAGATCAGAAAAACAGTAACTGAAGCCGTCTTCAAACAGATATGAGAATTACAATCAACCTTTTACATAGTGGGAGCTGAAAGCCTTACTCTCCATATCCAAGGCGAGTGCTGTTGGGCCAGATGACATTCATTATGAGATGACTAAATATCTTTCATCAGAATCGATTGATCTCTTTCTGTCTCTATAATAGAATTTATATTGAAGAGGAGTTTCCAGCTTCATGGCATATGGCAACTGTCCTTGTCTTCCCAAAACCAGGAAAGGATCCAAAAATTATCATCTCATTGCTCTGACCTTGTGCAAATTTCTTGAAGAATGGGTAACGTGCACCTTATGCAGTATTTAGAAGCTAACAACCTCCTTTCCAGAACACAGTGTGGCTTCTGGAGGAATAGATCAACACTCGATCATTCAGTCTGACTGGAAACATCTGTTCGTGATGCTTTCTTGAAACTCGAGCAACGGGTGTCGTTTTTCTTTGATATGGAAAAAGCGTATGACACAGCTTGGAGATACAGAATTTTAAAAGACATATAACTTTGATCTTAGGGGACACATTGCCATCTTTATTAAAAATTTCCTGTAAAACTGGTCTTTCCATGTTCATGTAGGATCCACCTCTCTCAGCCATTTTGCCAAGAAGAGGGTGTTCCACAAGGATCAGTCCTAAGTGTTACCCTTTTTTGCCATTAAAGTTAACTCTATTACCGAACAACTTCCCTCAACCACAAAAAGTGCCTGCTTTGTAGACGACTTTAGCATCTTTTTTTTTTGCAGTCATGCAATATGAGGGTCATTGAAAGACAATTGCAGCATGCCATTGACCACATCAAAATGTGGGTAGTGGCTAATGATTTTAGGTTCTCGCCTCAGAAGACCATCTGCATACACTTTTGTCACAAACGGAACCTTCACCCTGAACCAGAACTCAAGCTCAGACAAAATATCATTCCAGTAGCACCTGAGACAAAATTCTTGGGACTCATATTTGATAATAAGTTAAGATTTCTACCACCTATCCGACAACTACAGGCAAAGTGCACAAGGAGATTGAACCTTCTATGTGCAATCTCCTCCAATAAATGGGGAGCAGATCGTTGCACTTTACTCTGTCTGTATTGTGCACTTGTCTGTTCTATTGGATCCGTAGTGTACGCATCAGCAAGAAACAGTGTACTATGATGGCTAGATCCAGTTCACCATCAAACCATCCGCATTGCTATTGGGGCTTTTAGAACATCCCCTGTCCAGAGTTTATACGTAAAAGCAGGTGAACTATCGCTGCAATCTATGTGGAGGTGAGATAAAGCATATATGATTATGCCTGGATTTAAGCATGAGACCATATATCTTAAAAGAATCACAATGAATGATGTTTGGAAAAAAAAGATCGTACTTCCTTTCTTCAATCTGTATTGCGTCTACTAGCAAAAATTCAATGATGATATTCATCTACTGGAAGCCACATTAGAAACTGACCAAATGGGTGTAAAATTGCTAATGCCACATTGCACACTTGATTTAAAAAAAAAAAAAAAAAAAAAAAAAAGATCTTTCCAATTATTGTAATTGTTTTTGGGAAAATAATGCTGGTACAACACATTCTGGATGTACATTTGATCTTCTAATGAAATTTTCCACATCTTACCTTGTGTGCAAAAGAAGCAAAAAAGAGAGGAAAAACAAGTGCACACTAATGAATAACAGATTGTTTTCTTGAAATTTATATCGTTACAAAATCTTTCTTTTATATAGATATTTAACCTAATAATGAAATTTCAAGAAAAAATTTTCATTGGATACTCCGTTATATCCAGTGCTAAACCAAAAAAATTAAAAGCATGGAATAGAATAAATGAGATTTGTTTAAAAAAATAACTACTGCAATTATTAAAACCAAATTTAGGATTTGTGAACTAGATAATATTACAAATCAGGAACTGTTAAGTTCCCAATTAGTAATGGGGTGGCGGGAACTGTTAAGAAATTTTCATTAATGCCAGGTGCAATGTTGAGTTTAAGTAACTGACTTGCTTAAGTAACTAGTGTAAAACTATTACTAGTCTGTGTGGTTTAAAATGAACCAGGCAGACCAGTAAGAGCACAGGGACTGATTAAAGGATATTAGGTAATGTAACTAGTGCATTACATTTCAGGTGCATTTCATTTTTATCTTAAATTGAAATTTTTCTTAGTCTATGATTGATAGAAGTGAAAAGTAACTAACTTGTTATCAATTAATTAATAATATATAAAAGTAACACTTTCACATCACTGCACATACTTTCCAACATAATATTTGCCGAACTTTTTGTAATATTTATTTCCTCCTTAATTTTAATTTAATAAACACACAGTGTAATTCACTATTTATACGTTTAGTAAATTGATTAAAAAAAAAAAAAAAAAACCAGAGCTTTTGAAAAAGCACAACTTTAATATGTGCAGTGCTTAAATTAAGAATGTTTTTTTTTTTCTGCACATCCACCATATTTCCCATTCATATTGTTAATTGTAACATTTTAGATGCTTGACAAACCTTTCTAAAGGGCCCAAATAAAAACCTTCATGTAAATCTGTCACTGGACGTAGAGTACTTACATGTGGATATATATGGTGAAAACAATAAGTCCTTTACACATATATGAACAGATCTAAAAACTAATATGGAATTTGTAAATTGGTTTTGAAGAAATTTTTATATGACCATATTGTGCTGAGTGTGTGTGTTAAAACTAAAGGTGAATATTATAAATAATACAGATTTGTTTTCTGTGTTGTGTCAAGAGACTTTTAAAGACTGCTATTATTTTAGCCTTTTTTGCTTGCTTTTTTTGGGCTTTTTATGTTAACCTTTTTTGTTATATTTAGTTGCATTGCATACTGTGGATAGTGTAATGGCACAAATGCATGAATGGGTGACCAACTCACTCACTTTAACAGTACAGTGCATGTCTCACCAGGTTATTTCCCCACCTCTTTCATTCTTCTGCATGTTTTGGCGGGTACATCACTTCTTGTGGCTTGTTACTCTTGGACTGCCAGCTTGTTATGCTCACAAATTTTCAGTTACCCTTTAGTTTTAATACCACGTTTATTCCTAGTTTACTTTCAGAACATATTGACAACAATTTTGATCTCACAGCAAAAATAAAAGACCTTTAAATGTACTTGTTTATACTCCAGAATGACTACCAGGTCAGAGGAGTTTACAACAAATTATGAATACAATCATTAATTGTATTTAGCAGTCATGAGCTTGAACCACAGTCCACTCAAATAGCACGTGCTACCTACTGCACTCTCACTCTGCTGTGTCAGGCCTGAATTAGATGAGAGTGAATAAAATTCATGTTTTACTTGGATAGGTGCTCTAGAAGGTACTTTTTTAATTGTTTCCTTTTAAACTGCAATATGTATAGAATAAAATCATAAATACGGAAACCCTTTTTAAGCTAACAGAAACAAATTGTTGTGATTTAAAAAAAAATTGGGGGCTTCCAAAAACCTAAATCAATTTTTCATTTTTTTTTATTATTATTTTTTTTTATTATTTTTAATATATCTTATGAACATCTGAACAGGAATGACCTGAGATACCATATTGAATATTATTCAGTGTGGCATTTGAATTCAAGTTCAGTTTAGAAAAACACACTTTTGTAACTGTGTGTGTGTGTGTGTGTGTGTGTGTGTGTGTGTGTGTGTGTGTGTGTGTGTACACAAGCCTTTCAACAAACCTTTCTAAAAATGCCCAAATAAAAAAAACTTCATGTAAATCTGTTTATATATATATTCCTATATCTGTAACAATCATGTATTTTGATTTTAGAGCTTGACCAGAGGCATTAAACAACAATTTTACTTCCTGGGGGGGAGACTGCATTATATATGAATTAGCAGATGTACAAGATGTGCATCTTGTAAATAAGTATCTTATAAGATAGAAAATGTGCTTAATTATGCAGGTCCCGAATGCCAAGCGATTTTCTTCCTGTGATAATTGAGTGCTCTCCAAAGTGATATAGTTTTGTTTCTTTTGAGCTTAATAAATGAATGAATGAATTAGCTTTAGAGGTTAAAAGTAAGAACTAAGAAAGGAAATCCATCTTTCTTTTCTACTCTTATATTTGTTACTAACCAACTCTACTAATTTAAACAACTGCTTAGTCACTGGTAAAACCACTCCTGCCTCCACGTGGTGGGGCTGGTAACCTGGAGGATAAACCAACCTTCAGGGCTAAGAGGAGCAGAGGTGGAAACAAATGAATTTCCATGTTTAGAGCCAAAGAGCTCTCAACCAAATGACAATCATGACAGTGACCATGACTTCTCTCTTGAAGGAATGAAGAAAGACACTGGCAGACAGGAATTATCAGCATTCCTGATAATACATTCTCTGTCAACACAACCTGTGGGCAAGCGTGCTCTCTCTCTCTCTCTCTCTCTCTCTCTCTCTCTCTCTCTCTCTCTCTCTCTCTCTCTCTCTCTCTCTCTCTCTCTCCTTTCATCATTCAGAGATGCCTCGAACATGCTGCAGGTTCACTAAAATGATGAAATGCCTCCAATCTGGAGATTTATTAATAGATACCGCCAATCCTCAACACATTGAACTATTATTACGTCTGACATTAGTATTAACATTGCATTAATAGAGGCATATGATGCAATAAAGCAAGCTTATGCAGCATCAACCAAAAAAAACCATGCTTCTATTTCACCCCTTCATTCGTTCCAAATGCCTGTCCAGCTCAACCTTTAACTTATTTAGGCTATCAACTTCCACAACAATGGATGGAAGTCTGTTCCACCAACCAACTACCAGCAGACTAAAGGCAAACTTCTGCAGATCTATCCTACATCTGTCTTTCCTCAATTTGAATTTATGCCCTCTCAGGTTATTATTCTGAGCAAGAGGAAGAATCCATCAGCATTCAGCATGCTCAAACCATTCAAGGCTTTATACACCTCAAACAGATCACCTCGCAGGTGCCTAGTCTCCAGACACTGTAATTTGCAAAACTTAAGTCTTTCTTCGTAAGAGCAACCCTTTGTTCCATTCACTAATCTTGTTGCACTTCTCTATGCTCGTTCCAACATCTCTACATCCTTCTAAAAATGGGGCCCCCATACCTGTATCCAGTACTCAAGGTGTGGCCTGACCATTGCCTTATACAAGGGATAATCACCTCCTTATCCCTGCTAGAAAAATTCCAGTATATCATTGACAAGACACTGAGCTATTCTTGCAGACCATCTGCACTGCTCAGAAAACTTCATATCTGCCTGCACAATTATCACCAGGTTCTTTTCGTTCTCTACCACTGTTAGAGTAGTACCACAGAGTTATACGTTACTCTGCAGTTACTGCTTCCCATATGTAGTACTTTACATTTGTCAATGTTAAACTTAATTTGCCACCTCTCAGCCCATCTGCTCAACTTTTCTAGATCCTGTTGCTGCAGCATACTGTCATTAGTGTCCTTAACTACCCCTGCCAACCTTCATGTCATCTGAAAACTTGGACATTAAAGCTTGATATACCATCATCAATATCATTTATAAATACAGAAAACAATGGACCAACACTGAACCCTGAGGGACTCCACTAATCACATTAGTCCATAATGAGCAGTGTCCATTTATTACCACTCTCTGTCTTCTCCCACTCAACCATCTCTTTATCCATAGCTGCAATTTCCCTCCAATGCCACACTGTTCCAATTTGTTCAGCAGTCTTCCATGTGCAACAGTATCAAAAGCCTTTCTAATATATGATATCAAAGTTATTCCCTGCATCCAGTTCCTTTGTTACCACATCGTAGTATCCAATCAAATTGGTCAGGCAAGACTTTCCTTTAACAAAACCAAGCTATAACTAAAGCTATAACATCTTGTCTAGATAATCCTGCAGTACTTCTTTAACTAGTGCTTCCATTAATTTTCCTGGAACAGAAGTTAAACTATACTAAACAGGTCTATAACTATTTGTGTCGCCCTTTGATCCTACTTTGTGAATTGTGGTCATATTTGCACATCTCCAGTCTATGGGTACCTCCCCTGAGTCCAAGGAAGTTCTCATAATTACGGCTAAAGGTTTGTTTACTTCCTTTGCTGCCTCCTTTAATATAACTGGATAGATCTCATCCACCCTGGGTGCCTTTTTTATATTTATCTTTGGCGATTTCTCTCCACTTTCCTTTCAGTTATGACAAAATCATCTAGCTCACTGCCAGGGTTTAATTCACCTCTGGCATTCCCCTCCCTGAATAATGAAATTCCTCATGTGTGAATGTAGATGCAAAATACTCATTTAGTTTGTTAGCCACCTGAGCAGGTTCATCCACAGTTGAACCATCAATATCCAGTGGACCAATCTGATTTATCCCTTTCCTTCTAGAGTTTACATAGGTAAAGAACTCTTTTCTGTTTTTCTTTGTGCATCCTTTGCCAAGGATTTCTCATAATTTGTCTTTGCCTGCCTAATCTCCTTTGTGACTTAGTTATAGACCAGCTTATATCTATCATAGGCTTCTGTGGCACCCATTAATTTACATGTATCCCATGCATTTTTCTTCTCTGCCGTATGTCTCATTAGTTCATCTGACATCCATTTAGGCCTAAACCTTGAACAATATTTCTTAGTTGGTATGTAAAGCATAGTAGCTTCCAAGATAAATTCTTTGAATGCTTCCCATTTTGAATTTTCTGTTTGTAAAATCATCAGTTGGTCCCTCTGTATAGAATTTTTAAATACTCTCTCAGACTATAGTCACCATTATGAAAGCAAAAACTCTTCACTTTACCCCTGATGGTAGTTACCTCTTTAGTAAATCACACTTCAGCATGCTGTGATCACTGCCACCTTGTAGTTCATTTATCTCCAGATTCTTAATGGATGAAGAATCACTACTGATAATCAGATCAAGAGTTTTACTCCCTCTAGTTGCCTCCCGAACATGCTGATGTAGAAAACAATCATCCAATAAATCCCCAAAAGCCTTGCTAGTGTATGTGACCAGCCCATAAATTCCAGTCAATATCTGGGAAATTAAAATCCCCCATTATAAGAATCTCTGACTTACTGGCCCACTATTTCCCTGTACAGTTTGTTATTATTATTATTATTATTATTAATAGCCATATGGTGCAAGGAAACCTGAGGCTTATGCTGCACCAGGAAAAAAAAAAAAAATTCCCAAGTTACCCTGAGAGCGAGAGAGAGAGAGAGAGAGAGAGAGAGAGAGAGAGAGGAGAGAGAGATGAGAGAGAGAGAGAGAGAGAGAGAGTCAAAGGTAGAAGGGAATCACCAAGAAAATGAAGAATGATGATATCCAGCTCAGGACCCTGGGTGGGCCAAGCCCATACTCACCAGATGTGAGCCCCCGGGGTTTATTATACTCACCAGAGTCATTAGGCCTACAACACACCTACTCTCAATTTTGATCTCCCAGTGCTTATGTCACACCAAACTGACTCGACTGCACTGTCTAGCGATTTCGATTGGCTTCACTTCCTTGGATTTTATGTGTTTCTTAACTAATAGCATAACCCCTCCCCCTTCCTATTCTGTCTATCCTTCCTGTACACATTGTACTCCCCAAATTCCATTTCTGCATACCTTATATCTGTGTGACACCATGTCTCTGGTATCCCAACAATATCTGTCTTTGATATTTTGAGCAATACTTCAAATTCATCAAATTTATTTACCAAACTCCTAGCATTGGTGTACGCAAGTATACATGCACCTGTTCCTATTCTTAGCTACCCTAACACAACCCATGTGTTTTCTTGTACCGCAATGCCTCCCAGCAGTCTCTGAAATACCCTGCATCTTGTTTTCCAGGCTGCTACTCATTTCAATAGAAGCAGTGCAAGAATCACTTTCACCTCTGCCAGTGGCAACTGTTAATCTATTAGTCCTTGTATCCCCCCAAGCTAGCAATTTTCTGACCCACCTAACACTGCCTCTATAGCATGATTGGAATCCCAGTTCAAATCACACTGCATACCACCCTCAGTTCTTCAAAGGGAGTAATCACTGAATGGGATTTATTGAACATTCCTGAAGATGAAATCGTCCGGGAACTTAAAGATCAAAAAGTCACTCAGGCAGAAAGGATCATGATCCGAAAAGATGGCAGTTTAGTCCCTACCCGGAGTATAATTTTAACTTTCAGTTCTCCAGCCCTACCAGCTTCGGTCAAGGCAGGATATTTAACCTGTCACATTTGGCCATATGTCCTGAACCCCCCTAAGATGTTTTAAATGCCAGAAATTTGGCCATTTCCAGACAGCATGCAGTGGAGACACAACTGGGCAAACTGTGGTTGTAAAACTCATACACAAACAGAACGTAAGGCACCAACTTTACAATGTACTAATCCATCCAGCATACACCAAGGACTGTGGCCTCTAGAAAATGGTGAAAAAAAAATACAAAAATATAAAATTGAAAATAAAGTTTCGTACCAAGAGGCAAGAAAACAAGTAAAATTAAGTATAACAAAATGCACTTATGCTTCTGCCACTTGTAGTCACCAATCAATAGTATGTCAGACAGAAGTGTCCATCCATCCAGACACATCGATCTCAAACTGGGCTCGATCAGTCCTCTTGGTCCAGCCTCCATCTCCACCAAAGGTAGTCGATCAATGTAGTAATACACCACTGGCAGTTCCATCCCAGAGACTTTCCCATTGTCAAGCAGTGGAGAATTTGCAAAAATCAGATCCAGTTGAGGTGAAGCAATCTCGCTTCTCAAGCATGGACACAATTGATACCACCAACTCAGAAGATATGCTTGAAATCCATGCAGATGATGATATGGAAGAAAGCAATGATTCAGGACGCCCAAATTTTTCAAGAAAAGAAAAATCAAGACATAACAGATATAAACAAGCCGCTCACAAAAACAGTCACTCATCTTCCGGTCACAAAACCAAATAATGGAACAAATCATGTAATGGAATTGCAGAGGTTTTTGCAGCAATATTGATGATATCTACAAACTAATTCACCAATACAGCTGCTGCATTTATGCTTACATGAAATGAATTTAACAACAAAAATATCCATTTCTGTCAAAAATTATTCTTTCCTAAGACAAGATTGATCCGATACTAATAACCCCCATGGAGGAGTAGCCATACTCGTGGGGGCACCTGCGTAGCCAGGTGGGCAGGAGCAGCAGTACGTTGCACACGCTTCTCGATTAGACCGGGGTTCGAGACCGTGCCCACCAAATACGGAGGATGCGGAAAGGTCGGGGAATGACCACTGCATATCCCCGGAGCAATATGACCTTAGTTGCTAATGCTCCTAAAAACCAAATAACCAACCATACTCATGGACTCACTAGTCCCCTCCAGACGCATTCCATTGCATTCACAGTTTGGAAGCTGTTGCCACACGTGTAGTAGTTGCTATCACTCTGACACTGATCTTTATTAATCTTCTGCCGAACCAATCATATATAATTCGGCAAATGGAAAATCTTATTTTTCAATTACCATCTCCTATAGGTGCCTCCGTAGCCAGGTGGGCAGGAGCAGCAGTGTGTAGCACATGCTTCTTGATCGGGGTTCGAGCCCATGACCACCAAATACGGAGGATGCGGAAAGGTTAGAGAATGACCACTGCACATCCCCTGAGAAATATGGCCTTAGTTGCTAATGCTCCTAAAAACCAAACAAACAAACAACCATCTCCTATTTGTTTATTAGGAGATTTTAATGGACATCAACAATTATGGGGTTCTCTGGTCTCAGACGGATGTGGTGAACTTATTGAAATGTTACTTGACAGAGAGAATTTGACACTGTTGAATACTGGCTTAGTGGGTATTCAATAATACCCACTTAGTGGGTATTATTGAATACCCACTTACATCCATTTTCCTACTGGGTCAACCATTGCAATAGATCCCTCAATTTGCTCTCTAATACTCTTCTCAACTATGCAGTGGGTAGTACATGATCCTCTAAACAGTGACCACTATCTGCTGATCTGTAATATTCAAACCACTCATTCCAAACAAACCGAAACAAAAACAAAATGGAAATTTTCCAAAGCAAACTGGACAAAATTTACCAGTCATATTCCCTTTTGATGATGACACCATAGTCTTCTCCTATTGACACTGTCACCGATTATATCACAATTCACATACTAACAGCTGCAACATCTGCCATCCCACAGTCTCAAATAAGAAACAATCAGCATACTAATCACAGGTGGAATGGTGATTGTAACAAAGCAAAAAGAGAAAAAAATGCAGCATGGAACATCTTCCGCAAGTATCCCACCACTGCCAACCTTATTAATAATAATAAATTTTTGTGCCACAGAGCAAAAATGGAAAGAAAATGACAGGTTGCAGTAAAAAATGTGTTTAATGTTACATAAAAGTACATTGATGTTAACACGAACAAAAACAAAGCACAAGTAAAAATAATACAGGAAAGTAATACATAGCTTTCAGACTGGAAGGAGTCCATCATTTTGTGACCTTTAATCTAAAATATAGAAATATAGAACTCTATGTGTGTGCCATGGCAATCATGTATGGTGAACTGCGTGTATGGAACTATTACCTGTTAGAAGGAAAGCTTGTAGTTGTAGCAGGAACATTGCAAATGCCAATGTTTGTCACTGAGATTACTGTCGTCTCAGTAATGGGATGGACACGGCATCCTCTGTTCTGGTTAAAGGAAATGCTACAGCATGAGATGTGCAGTGATTCCAACCAGGCTTGCCAACGGTGATGGCGGGACCGATCAATAATCATGACATTGCGGTGTGGATCAATGTCATGCTGGGTTGACCAGAAGTGCTCAGCAATGTCTGAGTGCTCCATGTCTGCTAAACAGATAGCTTTTTCATGTTCAGAAACACAACTACTGAGCCTCCTGCCAGTTTCCCTAATGTAGCAGCCAGTGCAGTCATGGCAGGGAATACAGTAGACTAATTCCACTCTGCAGCAGGGGAGAACCGATGTTTTAACTTTTGAGATGAAGGATTGCAACTTCCTGCCCGGGGGTTGTAAGCACTTTATCCCACAAGCCTTTAAGACTCTAGAAATCTGGTCGACCCAGCACGACATTGACCCACGCCGTGATATCATGATTATTGATTGATTCCGCCATCACCATCACAGCGTCTGGTTGATTCCAACCAGATGCTGTGATGGTGATACTGCACATCTCATGCTGTAGCGATTCCTTTAACCGGAATAGAGGATGTTGTGTCCATCCCATTTCTGAGACAACCATCCTCTTGGCTGACAAATGTTGGCATTTGCAACGTTCCTAGGCATTATGGCTACAACTACAAGCTTTCTTTTCTAACAGCTAATTGTTACATACACGCAGTTCATCATACATGACTGCCATGGCACTGCACATAGAGTTCTATATTTTAGATTAATGGTCACAACTGATGGACACTTTCCTGTCCAAACACTATGTATTATTTTTACTTGTGCTTTGTTTTTGTTCATGTTAACATCAACATATTTTTACGTAACAGTAAACATAAATTTTATTGCAATCTGTCATTTTCTTTCCGTTTTTGCTCTGTATATTAATAATAATTTATAATTTATTAATATGAATCCAGAGCAAGGCCTTTTTGCTTATAACCTTATTAACTTCAAGGGACTGAAAGCCAAAGCTCGTTATATCTGACAGAAGGCAAAAAAAGACTCGTGGATAAAATTTGCCTCCTCAATCAACAAGGATACTGATACCTGAATAATCTGGGAAAAAATAAAGAAACTAAATGGTAAATATCATATTACCTTCTCCTATTATTAATTGGAATGGGAAGGAGATCTCATCTGCTGAGGAAATTGCCAATGCCTTAGGAATGGTTTTCTGTGAATTGTCCACCTCAACTGCATATCAACTGTCTTTTCAAAAAATTAAAGTTGAAGCTGAGAAAAGGAAACTGAACTTCAAAAGTTACATGTCCTTTACCGTATAACCAACCACTCATAATATCTGAACTGGAAGAATCTATATATGTATACCTCAGGAAATAGCTCTCCAGACCCTGACGGAATCTACAATATAATAGTTCGACACCTCAATCAGAAATCACTATCATCATTGCTAAACCTTTACAATAGGATATTCTCAGAACATACATTCCCCACTTCCTGGCAACATTCTTATGTAATAGCCATACCTAAACCTGGAAAGATCATTCGATTTCTAACAAATATAGACCAATATTTCTAACCAGCTGCCTGAATAAGATTGTGAAAAACATTGGTTCACCATCGACTCACCTGGTACCTTGAATCCAAAATATAATCAGTGATAATCAGTTTGGGTTTTGGAAGAAAAGATCCACCCTAGACCTCGTGACAAAAGCTGAATCAAACATAAGAAATGCATTCATTAAAAATCAACATCTCGTCACGATATACTTCGATATAGAGAAGTCCTTTGATACCACGTTGCACTATGGCATCCTAAGAGATCTCTATTCTCTCCATATGAGTAGCCATTTACCCTATTTTATTCAAAGCATCCTTCGGCACAGATCTTTTCAAGTTATGTACTGGCAGGTTTTATTTCAAACATACGTACAAGTAGTAGTCCCACAAGGCTCTGTTCTTAGCACCACTCTGTTTGCAACATCACAAACAGCATTCCAAACACCTTTGACTCGTACCTCTATGCAGATGATCTTACCATATCCTGCCATTCCCAGAATATGAATTATATTGAGAGGCATCTACAGATATCCATTAATAACATTGAATTATGGATGGCACAACGTGGATACGAACTGTCAAGCACAAATCTACAGCCATACATTTCTGCACCAAGAGCAGAATGCATCCTGAACCTGAGTTGCATTTGGCCAATCATACTCTACCAATTGTGTACAGTATTTGTTGCCTAGGGCTAATTTTTGATAAGAAATTAAACTTCCAGGAGCACATCAAATATCTAAGAACCACTTGCACAAAGAAAATGGATATACTCCGAGTCATCTCCAGCACATCTTATGGTGCAGATCGTTATACTCTGCTCCACTTATATAAGTCCCTAATTAGATCTCGACTAGATTATGGAGCACCTGTTTATGACTCAGCTAGGGAGAGCACCTTGGCCCGTCTTGCATCCATCCAACATTCTTCTCTTACGATAGCTCTAGGTGCATACAGAACATCATCAGGTCATCATCAGAACATCTTTCATCAGGTCATCTTTCTCATCATCATGACAGTATAGTGGTTTCACTTCTTGCTACTCATTTGGAGGGGGTCTTGGTTTGAATCCTGTTGATGACCAGTAGATTAAGGTTCTTCCCCTATGAGTTATTATTGGCGCCTCCGTAGCCAGGTGGAAAGGAGCAGCAGTGCGTAGCACACACTTCTTGATTAGACTGGGGTTCGAGCCTGTCACCACCAAATACGGAGGATGCGGAAAGGTCAGGGAATGACCACCGCATATTCCCGGAGCAATATGGCCTTAGTTACTAATGCTCCAAACAACCAAATAACAACAACCACCATGAGTTATTCTGGGTTTTTCAACTTACACAATGAGTAACTTGGGTGTGAACACATGCTTGTATACAGTTATAATACACAATGCAGAAATATAGTTTAGGTTGTCAGTGATCCTGAAAGCTAACAATTATGTAAACAGAGAAAAAACCTCTCCTGTTGGCTCCTTGAGCGATTTAAATAAGAAAATGAAACTTAATATTTTAATCACACACACACACACACACACACAGTAGACTCCCTCTTAACCGGTCTCGCTTTAACTGGCCATATTTTCGTCATTTTTCTGTGAATCAGATTTCTGATGTCATGGAACCAGCAGGAAAAACAAAATTAAAAGATTCTGGGAACAAGTGCAATCCTATAACTTTTTTCACTTCAGTTAGTCTTTGCTATCTGTGCCGTTTGGATCAGAGTTGCTCCGTGTGTACATATTTTCGTCATTAATTTTTGTTTTTTGAATTGCATTAACCTGAAATGATAGGCTCGAACAAGCATAAATGGAATGTGTTAATTACTCAAACAAAACTAAAAGCATTGGAACGTATTGATAATGGAGAACCTGTAAAGCAGATATGTGATGAACTGGGTGTCGGAAGAAGTGTGGTGAATGATTGATGGAGAAACTGGAAATCCCTTCAAGACTTCAGTACTCAAATAGAATCAGAAAAAGTGCTCTCAGACAGGTGCACTATGAAGAAGCAAAAAAAATGAAGTCATTGATGATGCATTATGGATATGGTTCATGCAAGAACGACAAAGAGAAACACTTCTTAGCAGGCCAGTTTTGAACGAAAAGGCAGTACACTTGCACAAGAAAGTCAACAGCGGAGAAGAATTCTTAGCCAGCAAGGGATGGCTTTTGCCAAGTAAAAAGTCCCACAGAATTCATTATCTAGGAGTTTGCGGCGAGAAATTGTCAGCAGATCAAAATGCTGCAAGTGAATTTTCCCAAAATTTTTTAGACATTTATACATAAGGGAAACCTTACTCTTGAACAAGTCTACAATTTCGATGAAACAGGCATAAATTTTAAGCTTCTTCTGATGAAAACGCTAGCAGCACCACAAGCAATATTCACTGCTGGTTTCAAAATGAATAAACAGAGAATCACTGTGGCCCTTTGTACAAATGCTGCTGGGAGTCACAAATTGCCCCTTTTTGTTGTAGGAAAGCCAGCCAAACCAAGAGCACTTAAAAATGTAAATTTCAATGCTCTACCAGTTTAGTACAAAGTCCAGAGGTAAGCTTGGATGGATTCTTTTCTGTTTGAAGAATGGTTTTCAACTTTCAGTTGAAAACCATTCTTCAAATTGAAAAGAAAGTTCTAAAAGGTAAGGCGCATTTGACACGTTTGAAATTACCGCTCAAGGCTATTCTTATCCTTGACAACACTCCAACGCATCCCATCGACCTATCTTCAGACGACATCAAGGTGGTGTTTTTACCACTTGGCATTATATCTTTGGTGCAACCTGTGGATCAAGGTGTGATAGTTAGTCTGAAAAGGCATTACAGAAGAAAACTTCTTTCAGAAATTCTTGAGAAGACAGCTAATGAAGAAATGAAACTCACTGAGGCCCCTAAGAAAATTAACATCAAGGATGTGATTTACATGTTGGCATCTGCTTTTGAGGAAATGCCGTCATCAGTGTTTGTTAGGTCACAGAGAAAACTATGGCCTGATGTCGAAAAACAAACTGCGACCTGGACAATGAGCTGTGCGCTGAGGATCTGACAGACCATGACAACATTCCTCTGCTTAATGATTTGAAACAATTATCAGAATTCAAAGATCTGGAAGAAAGAGACATTGATAAATGGCTTGTAGGCGATAACATTCTAGAGAATGAAATGTTAACAGAAAATGAAATTTATTTATTTATTTATTTATTTTTTGTTGTTGGCGCATCAGTTTCTGTGGCCATAATGCACCTCCCAAAGTTTTTCCATTTTACTCTGATCCAAGCCTGAGGCAGGATTCGAACCCACGACCTTTGGGTTGCCAGGCAGGCACTTTACCCACCTGGCTAACCCGATCGGCGGAAGATGAAATCGTTGAAGCAGTTAGTCAAGGAGAAATGGAAGATGAAGAACCAGAGAACCCAGAAGCTATGAGCAGAGATAAAAATAACAAAGAATAAGTCATTTGAAAGGAAAGAAAGTATTTGAAAACTGCAATAAGAGAAAAAGATTGTAACTGTATACAGTGTATTTTTTTTTATTTATTTAATTTACAACCTATAAATGGTATTTTGCATGTGTTTTTGGATTAACCGGCCATTCATTTATCCGGCCTGAGGTCCGGTCCCATAGGGGCTGGTTAATCGGGAGTCTACTGTGTGTGTGTGTGTGTGTGTGTGTGTGTGTGTATATATATATATATATATATATATATATATATATATATATATATATATTTTGTGTATTAGCAATAATAATATGACATTTCTGATTTTTAAGTTGAAGTGCCATGAAATTCTTGCATTTTAAAATGCAAAAGTTAAATAGTTTTGTCTTTCATGTTAAGGATTACCAATAATTAGAATAGTAATATCATGGTCGATGCACCAAGATAATGGATATATCAAGGATGATATTTTTTCTGGTTTCCAAAAAAAAAAAAAAAAAAAATCATTACTGTGTTGACAAAAGAATGTCTCATCAAGTCTAGAGGTGTGTTAATAAGAAAGCTTGGAAGCAACTTCATACAGGCAATACTGTAAACGTAACAAAAGCTTTTAGTGGGAGGAGGCATTTTCTTGCTTGTAAAGTTTGATCTTCAAACAGCATGAACTCCTCCAGTTCATTCAAGTCTGGGAACTTAATTTCATATTTATTGTACCTTAATACAATCCGAAGATTGTGACCATAGACAGAATTTTCAGGCTCAAGTCTTATTCAGAAAGACTGATATATCTCAGAAGATTGCTTGTAAGCATAATTCACTTTCCATTCACAACTGTTTTTTGTTAATTATTCTCTCTCTCTTTCTTCCCCCCCCCCCTATTTTTGGTTGTCACTACTCTGAAGATTGATACACTTACTATTAAAAGGATTACATTATACTAACCCAGTGTAATGTAAAAATATAAATCCTTGAGGTGAACACAAACCAAATGTTTTTAATGTGTCACTTCTGAAAATCACATGTGCTTCAGTAGCTAGTTTCTCTATTTCCAGGATGAAAAATTTCAATGTAACAGAGGAATCCACTGTTCCTCTGCCTGAGACCAGCTTATTCATTTGTCTCCCAGTAAAGACCTCATTAAGTTCTTGATGTCGTCGACATGATTTTTAAACACATTATCACCCCAGAGAAAATCATATATCTAGAACAGAATTGGTGCCTGCCTTAAAGTGCGCATATTTTAAATGCCTAAAATTGTGATCAGTCTTTGCCATACTGCTGGCTGCCTTAGTTAACTTTCAGAAATTAAAATTCATTTAGCTGTTTTCAAATTTTATGAAACTAAATTTAATTGACATCACTGTTTCAGAAATTAAGTTGATAGCAATAGGCAGCAACATCCAGACTAAATGAAAAATATTCAATATTAAATTTCATATTTTTATCCTACTTTTTCTCACATTATTTTGAATAAATACACAATGAAACTTTTTTCACATTTCTTAAAAAAAAAAAAAAAAACACAAACTGAAATTAATGAGTAAAATGCTATTAAATTAAAATTATACATTCAGCTCTAGCTACTTTTATTTTCTCTTTGCGTTCTTGTTTTTCTTTCAGTGATGGATGCAAAAACATTGTTTAGTACTTAAATACTATTTAAAAAACCTTTTTTTTTTTTTGTTAAAGCCTTGATGTCTTGTTTATTGAAATAAATCAGTATTTAACAATTAACCTATGTTTTTATATATCGATTTTATTATAATTAATGTATTACTATTAATATGGCTTGGTGCATGGAATTTGCCATTTACAAGTATAACAAAAGGTAGCATGTAACATCTGAGTGGAATTTACACTTTTTGCATGATGCACAAAACATCCATGTTATTTTAGATCAAAAGGCAGAATGGAGAAGATGCATATAATACAGGTAAGTCATAATGCTATTATGTAGTTGTAGATGAGATTGATGAAACTGTAAGGAACATTTATGCAATGTTAAGAAAGCCACTTTGTAATACTTTCTATCATTGCCTAGATAGCACATGTTTAATTTGAGTTTCATTTATATGAATTAGATGGATATATAAGTACACAACATTGAATGGCTCCAAAATTACCTTGAATAGTTGTTACTTCCATTATTTTGTATACAATTGTGTATTTATTTAGCATCATGAGGTGAGCAAACTTTTATGATTGGTCTCCTTAACCAATGATGATAATAATGGCCCAAGTAATCACACACACACACACACACACACACACACACACACACACACACACACACACACACACACACACACACACACACACACACACACACTCTCTCTCTCAGTGATCACTGAATTGTGACCACCTACTTAATATGAAGGTTTACTGCAAAATTATTACCATTCATTATTCAAGTAACTGAACACCAATAAAAACAAGTTAATTAATGTGTGCAGTGCATTGCATTTTAGGCATTTGATCATATCCAAATTGTGACCACCCCATCAATTATGGATGAAGTGGTCACAATTCTGTGATCACTGAGTGTAAATTAAAATTTCATTATATATATTTATTTAATTTTTTTTATTTTATCGAGTGATGGAATCCGTCTCACCTATGCCTGAATACTGCTGTGTTTGTATGTTTCATATGTTGTAGATTATTTAACTGTTTTACATTTTTTTAGTATTTATGTTGATGTAAAGAACTGGGAGAAGTGATAATTGACAAAGAACAGTATTATCACTTTTTGATGTTTAGTATTCTGATTTTTAGTCTTGTGTTTTGCAAAGAAATAAGTTCTTTCCTTTTTAATGTCTGTTTGGTGCATATTAAAAGTAAGCCAGGCCTGCCCATTATTATGTTGACACTCACACACTTGATGGATTTTCCTTCTTGGTGAGGAGGAAAATCCATCAAATATCACTTGGACCTACGGCTCTATTTTATGTAGAGGCTTGAGAATCTCTCAGCAGCTTAAGCTACAGTAAAATATGGATGTCAGAAGCATTATGGACCTGAGAGATGTGACTACACATAAATGTCTCTGTCAGTATTTTTTAATGCAGTGATGATTTTGGGTTCTGCACCCGAGGAAGCATCTTAGCACAGAATACCGGATTTGTCAATGGATGATTACAATTTGGAGAAAGCCCTATAGAATTCTGCACTGCGCAATTCTTTTCTAAATCTATTTAGAAAAGAATTGCGCAGTGCAGCAGGTATATACTCAAAGTGATGCTACAATGTAATTTTTGGGATATCCTGTTATAGTGGCAGGAGAAAGAGCAAAACATCAATTTTTAGCATTAGTAGAGGCATATGATGCAAGAAAGCAAGCTTATATACTGTCAGCCAAAAAAAAAAAAAAAAAAAACTTCCCATTTCACCCATCCATATTCATTCCAAATGTTTGTTTAATTCTGCCTTGAACTTATTTAAGTTGTTGACCTCCACAACAACAAATGGAAGTTTTGTTCCAACTATCAACCACACTGATTAAAGGCAAGTTTCCACACACCTATTCTACAATTGTCTTTTCTCAATTTGAATTTATGTCCCCTCAGGTGAGTAATCTGTGCAAGAGGAAGAATTCCATCAGCATTGAGCTTGCTTAAACTATTCAAGGCCTTATATACCTCAATTAGATCACTTTGCAGGTGCCTAGTCTCCAGAAGCTGCAATTTGCAAAACTTAATCCTTTCTTGTAGCAGCAACCCTTTGTTCCACTCACCAATCTCGTTGCTCTTCTCTGTACTCAATCCAGCAGCTCTATATCTTTCCTAAAATGAGGGAAGATATATAGAGCTGCTGGATTGTCAGTCAAGGTGTGACCTGACCATTGCCTTATACAAGGGGACAATCCCCCTCCTTATTCCTGCTAGAAAAATTCCTGTATATCATTGACAAAACACCATGAGCTACTCTTGTAGACCACCTGTCCTGCTGAGAAAACTTCATATCTGACTGCACAATTACCCCCAGGTCCTTTTCATTCTCCACTACCCTGAGTGTAGTACTACCCAGTTGATACTTTACTCTGGGGTTACTGCTATCCATATGCAATACTTTACATTTGTCAATGTTAAACTTCAGTTGCCACCTCTCAGCCCATCTGCTCAACTGTTCCAGATCCTGTTGCAGTAGCATGCTATCATTGCTGTTATTAACAATCCTGCCAACCTTCATATCGTCTGCAAACTTAGACATTAACCCTGATATACCCTTATAGATTTTAAAACAAAATCTGTCATTCAGATGGGTGCTTTGTTCTATGAAAAGCCCATTCTTTTGAGAAGCTGTCATAGATATTCACATCCAAAATCCAAGTTTAATTCTCATTTCAAAATAGGGAAGAGTTTTCTGATGGTCCATTGGTCTTATTTTATTCATGACATAAAATTCATAAATCATTCATTTCACAAATCTTTGTCAGTTTTTCCATTTGTCAATGACACAACTCTCAATATCATCCAGCATGTTTGCTGTGCAGTGCGACTTGTGGAAACTTGGAAAGGAATCCTGATGGGTGAGTGCACCCAGCTTCAGTACACCACTTTGCCCCCTGCTTTGACAAGATGGGTGGTCCCAGATAGCAGCTTGGTCAGGATCAATCGGCTAGTGGGTTCACCTACAAGGAACAACCAGTGTCAGTGCCATGCCTCTACCCTCATGGTCCCAGGGACAGGATTCAGGTTGGCAGTGGTGCGGTTATAGGGTCTGAATAGCCCTGGCTTCCCACTCCTGAGAGCATTTATTGTTTGCTGAGTAGTGGTCATTCCATTTGGGCTCTGTGTTGGGTGGGATGCCTGAGTACTGAACAAACAAAAAAAAACCACTATGAATCCTGATAGTCTGAATTCTTCTGGAAACAAACCCTACAAGGTTCCTACCAGAAAAATATACCAATGACCAAGAAAATGCTGTCAGCTAAAAAAAAGACCCAGAACCAAAGATATATCAGCTCCAGCACCCTGATACCTGTTTGTACATTCCACCAGTGAAAAGCCTGTAGATGAAATGTCACCCTTCTTCATCCAGAAGTGTTTGAAAGGGCTAACAGGCTCACTCAAATCAGTGAAATGACTTCGTTCTGATGACGTCCTCGTCAAGACTAAAACTGATAGGCACTCAGAACAACTCCTCTGATCAACAGCGATTGAGGAATATCAATTGTAGGAATGCCCCACAAGACATTGAATTCATTCTGAGGTGTAATCTCAGAATGGGAGCTTCTTGAAATGTCTGAGGAGGAAATCTGTTCAGTGCTAAAAAGCCCAGGAGTGATAGCTGCAAAGCAAATCTATGTATATACCAATATCTGCTAATGAGATTAAAGCTGGTTATCCAAACTGCACAGTACATCCATAAGTTCAAAACCTGTTAAGGTGCTTCAAGTTCCAGAAATATGGACATTCACAAATGGCTTGATGTTTAAAATTTGGTGCAAAAGACCATGAGATTACATCATGTAAAGCGAAACCCACCTGCATTAACTGCCAAGGCAAGCACCATGCCTACTCGAGCATGCTAGAGGAGGAAGGAAGAAAAGGAAATACAAAGATTAAAGGCAGAGCAGAACATTTCATACTAGGAGGCCAGAAGAGCAGACATCAAAGCACCCCTGCAAAAGTATGAACCAGTATGCTTTTGCTTAAAGGAGACTTATCTTAAGGTGAATAATGACCCCACCATGTGGGGTCATCATTTGCCTTTTTCATAAGGATAGAATTGCAGATGGGCCTGCTCATGGAGGAGTCAGTATCCTTGTGGGCAGCCAGACCCCATTTCAGCCATTGCTACTTACAACCAACATTGAGGCAGTTGTACAAAAATTCCACTAAGGACGTTTGCCTTACAGTGGGATTTTTTTAGCATTAGCATTAGTAGAGGCATTTGATGCAAGAAAGCAAGCTTATGCAGCATCAGCCAAAAAAAAAAAATAAATAAATAAAAAAAAAGAAAAAAAAAAGAAACTGCTTCCACTTCACCCCTCTGTTCGTTCAAAATACCTGTCCACCTGAGCCTTAAACTTATTTAGGCTATCAACTTCCACGACAAGGGATGGAAGTCTGTTCCACCAACCAACCACCCGCTGGCTAAAGGCAAATTTCCGCACGTCTATCCTACATCTGTCTTTCCTCAATTTGAATTTATGCCCTCTAAGGTGATTATTCTGAGCGAGAGGAAGCAACCCATCAGCATTGAGCATGCTCAAACCATTCAAGGCTTTATACACCTCTATCAGATCACCACGCTGGTGCCTAGTCTCCAGACACTGTAATTTGCAAAACTTAAGCCTTTCTTCGTAAGAGCACCCCTTTGTTCCATTCACTAATCTTGTTGCCCTTCTCTGTACACATTCCAGCAGCTCTACATCCTTCTTGAAATGAGGCCTCCAGACCTGTATACAGTACTCTAGGTGTGGCCCGACCATTGCCTTATACAAGGGAATAATCACCTCCTTATTCCTGCTAGAAAAATTCCTATATATCATTGACAATACACAATGTGCTACTCTTGCTGCCCATCTGCACTGCTCAGAGAACTTCATATCTGCCTGCACAACCACCCCCAAATCCTTTTCATTCTCTACCACTGTCAGTGTAGTACCACAGAGTTGATAAGTTTCTCTGGGGTTGCTGTTTCCCATGTGTAGTACTTTACATTTGTCAATGTTAAACTTCATTTGCCACCTCTCAGCCCATCTACTCAACCTTTCCAGATCCTGTTGCAGCAGCATAGTGTCAGTAGTGTCCTTGACAACCCTGCCTGCCTACCTTTGTATTGTCTGCAAACTTTGACATTAAGCTTGATATACCATCATCAATATCATTTATGAATATAGAAAACAATAATGGACCCAACACTGAGCCCTGAGGGACTCCACTAATAACATTAGTCCACGACGAGCAGTGTCCATTGATTACCACTCTGTCTTCTCCCCCTCAGCCACCCCTAAACTGTTTTTTGTTAACAGTCTGCTCTATTTATTTGCCACATAGGACTGACATCCCCCAGAAAGATCTTGATGACCTTGTAATGCAGTTGCCTTCCCCTTTCTTACTTCTTGGGAATTTTAATGGACATAACAACCTGTGGAGTGGTGTAACAATAATGGAGGGGAGAAGTCATAGAGCATGTGCTCATTGTTGTGGAAGATTTGATTTATCATGCTAACTGGAATGCCTTTCAACATCTGGAAAATTTTGACATCACCGCAGTCAGTTAGCAACCTACCAATGAGGAAAGTATTGTCCATGCAACTGCAATTGCAATTCCAAAAATATCCACCCGGTTTCCACCTTTTCCCAAACCATAGTGGAATGCAGATTGCACAGCAGCAGAAAAGCTCAAAACAAATCTTGGGGGATATTCTGAAGATATCGTACCACAGCCAACCTTATATCCTTTAAATGTGCAACAAGCCAACATGCTACATTCGTTGTCAGAGTCAAAAGGAATCGTGGATCTGATTCACACCGTCTGTTACCCAGACAACTAGCTAAGGTTATCTTGGAAAAAAATCCAGAAAATGAAGGGAAGATATCCAGAACATCCATCATTAACTCTGGAATGTAATGGATGTACTGTTGCTGACTCGACTGTAATAGCTAATGCTCTTGTGGAAACATTGTGAAAGCTAATGCTCTTGTGGAAACATTGTGAAAGCTAATGCTCTTGTGGAAATATTTTCTAATGTTCAGCAGCATCATCTTACTCCCCAGAGTTTCTGGTCCTAAAACACAAAATTGAAAAAGAGGCATTAGCATTAGTAGAGGCATATGATGCAAGAAAGCAAGCTTATTCAGCATCAGCCAAAAAAAAAAAAAAAACCCTCTCCCATTTCTACCCCTCCGTTCGTTCGAAATACCTGTCCAGTTGAGCTTTAAATTTGTTTAGGCTATCAACTTCAACAACAAGTGATGGAAGTCGGTTCCACCAACCAACCACCCTCTGGCCAAAGGCAAATTTCCGCACATCTATCCGACATCCGTCCTTCCTCAATTTGAATTTATGCCCTCTGAGGTGATTATTCTGAGAAAGATGAAGAATCCCATTGGCATTGAGCATGCTCAAACCATTCAAAGCCTTATACACCTCTATCAGATCACCTCGCCGGTGCCTAGTCTCCAGACTCTGTAATTTGCAAAACTTAAGCCTTTCTTCGTAAGAGCAACCCTTTGTTCCATTTACTAATCTTGTCCTTCTCTGTACCCGTTCCAGCAGCTCTACATCCTTCTTGAAATGAGGCCTCCAGACCTGTATACAGTACTCAAGATGTGGCCTAACCATTGCCTTATACAAGGGAATAATCACCTCCTTATCCCTGCTAGAAAAATTCCTGTATATCATTGACAAGACACCATGAGCTACTCTTGCAGCTCGTCTGCACTGCTCAGAGAACTTCATATCTGCCTGCACAATTACCCCCAGGTCCTTTTCATCCTCCACCACTGTCAGTGTAGTACCGCAGAGTTGATACATTGCTCTGGGGTTACTGTTACCCATATGTAGTACTTTACATTTGTCAATGTTAAACTTCATTTGCCACCTCTCAGCCCATCTGTTCAACCTTTCCAGATCCTGTTGCAGCAGCATAGCGTCAGTAGTGTCCTTAACGACCCTGCCAACCTTTGTATCATCTGCAAACTTAGACATTAAACTTGATATCCCATCATCAATATCATTCATAAACACCGAAAACAACAACGGACCCAACACTGAACCCTGAGGAACTCCACTAATAACATTAGTCCACGTTGAGCAGTGTCCATTGATTACCACTCTCTGTCTTCTGCCACTCAACCATCCCCTTATCCATAGCAGCAATTTGCCTCCAATGCCACACTGCTCCAATTTGTGCAGCAGTCTTCCATGTGCAACAGTATCAAAAGCCTTTCTAAGATCCAAATATATAATATCAAAGTTATTCCCTGCATCCAGTTCTTTTGTGACTACATCATAGTATCCAATCAAATTGGTCAGGCAAGACCTGCCCTTAACAAAACCATGCTGCGTCTGAGCTATAACTGAATTCTTGTCTAGATGATCCTGCAGTGCTTCTTTAACCAGTGCCTCCATTAATTTACCTGGAACAGAAGTTAAACTAACAGGTCTATAATTACTTGTGTCAGCCTTTGATCCTCCTTTGTGAATTGGGGTTACATTTGCACATATCCAGTCTATGGGTACCTCCCCTGAGTCCAAAGAAGCTCTCATAATTATGGCTAGGGGTTTGCATACTTCCTTTGCTGCCTCCTTTAATATAACTGGATAGATCCCATCCACCCCAGGTGCCTTTTTTATGTTTATCCTCAACAATCTCTCCTCCACTTTCCTCTCAGTTATTACAAAATCATCCAGCTCACTGCCAATGTTTACTTTACCTACATCATTCTCCTTCCTGAATAACTCCTCATGCGTGAATGTAGATGCAAAATACTCGTTTAGATTGTTAGCCACCTGAGCAGGATCCTCAACTGTTGAACCATCAATATCCAGTGGACCAATCTGATTCATCCCTTTCCTTCTCGAGTTCAAGTATGTAAAGAACTCCTTTCTGTTTTTCTTGAAGTTTACATCCAAAGGCCCATATAATGAGCCATTTACCATCCATAAGCTGAAAGCAACTCTCACACTTACAAAGGCTAGTGCCGTTGGACCAGACAATATTCATTATGAAATGATTAAACAATTTTCTTCAAAATCCATGGACCACCTTCTCTTCCTATACAACAGAATCTTCCTTGAAGAGCAGTTTCCAGACACCTGGTACAAGGCAACTTATTCTTGCCTTTGCTAAGCCAGGAAAGGATTCTAAATTTCCAAACAAAATGATCAGCATATTGCTCTTACTAGATGTTTGAACAAAATATTGGAGAGAATGGTCAATACTCACCTTTTGTGGTGCTTATAATTGAATGACCTATTCTGCTGCATTCAGTGTAGCTTCCTGTGGAACAGGTCCAAAGAGGACTTGTTCTTTGGGAAGCTAACTTAGACTGGAAACATCTATTGAGATGCTTTCCTAAAAATAGAGCACTTGGTGACCATCTTCTTTGATGTGGAAAAAGTGTATTACACTTTTTAAAAATTTTAAAAAGATCTTTATAACTTTGGTGTAAGATTAAAAACTTTTTATCCTTTCATTCTTTCTGAGTTCGACTAGTATTCACTCTCTCTCAGTCCTTTTGCCAAGAGGAGGGAATATTGCAAGAATCTGTCTTAAGTTTTATGCTTTTTGCCATTGAAGTAAACTCTTATTACTGAACAACTTCCTCCTACCATGAAAAATGCACTTGATGTCAATGACTTCGGCATATTTTCTCAATCATGCCACATGAGGGTTATTGAGAGACAACTGCAACAAGCCATTGACAGCTTTAACTCCTGGGCAATGGCCAATGGTTTCAGGTTCTTATCAGAGAAGCCCATTTGCATCAAAAGCATAATCTCGTCTCTGAACCTGAATTATGACTTGCACAGTAGTAGCAGAGAAGAAGTCCTTGGGACTCATATTTGACAAAAAGCTGACATTCCTCTAGCATGTTTGTCAGCTGCACACAACATGCATGAGAGGACTGGACATTCTCCATGTTCTCTCTGCCCTACTTCTTGGGGTAGAGATCAGTGCACTTTACTCTGTCTGTATCATGCACGTATGGTGAAACCTAGATTATGGTCCAGAGGTATATGCATCTGCCAGAAATAGCACACTTCAGTGGCTCAACCCCAAGCACCATCAGGCCTAGCAATATTGCTACTGGTGCATTCAGAATATCAGCTGTCCAAAGTCTATATGTTGAAGCAAATGAACTATCCTTGTTGCTTTGATGAAAATAGTTGTCTGTATGTTATGCCATTAAGCTGAACTCCCTTCTTGGACATCCGTTTTTGAGCCAAAATGGGAAAATCTTTATAACACATATTCAGTTGCCTACTGCCCATTCGGTATTCATACTCAAGAGCTATATCATATAATACAATTTCACATGACTGTTTTCATAATGGCCTACCTAAAACTAATTTTGGTGTTCCAGCCTTTTCTGTAGACGCTATACCGTAGCAAACAAAGCATGTTTATCATGGTTATCATGGTAGCCAATAAGTGACACAAACTTGTCAACTAGTGGATCCAGAGATGTGGCCCTATCTAGCCTTAAAATCAAAGAAGCATAGTATCCAAAATGAGACCCCTCAACATGGGCACCTGCATGTGGTGAGGAGACCACTGACCAATGCTGTTTGTCTTCCAGCTTAGCATCAGTGGGATCCAATGCTCACAGCTTAAGTTCCAGGCTAACACCATGGGAAATGTTTGCCTTGCACTGCAACCCGTGGAACCCCGGAACGGGGGATCCTGAGGGAACCCAGCTTTAATACACCACTTTGGCAGCTGCTTCAACAAGATGGGTGGTCTTGGATGGCTCAGCTAGTGGGTTCGCCTGCAAGGGTCAACCATGATGATGCCATGTCCCTAATCTCATGGTCCAAAGACAGGATTCAGACTTGCAGAGGTGAAGGTATACCATCTGGGTAGTCCTGGGTATCCCACTCCTGAGTGCATTTATTGCTTGCCAGGTAGTGAGTATCTCATTTGGGCACCGTGGTGCCTGGGGAGCCAGGTTGCTGAACAAAAATTACAACAGTATGAATCCTGATAAACCAAAAATTTCTTCTGGGGCCCTCAAACATGGTCCCTATCAGATACTAATGTTGATGAACTTAATACGACCAATGCAGCAGAGCAGCCCAGAACGGAAGAAAAACAACCTACACCATGTGTGGTAATTTACTCCACTTCTGAAAAACTAACTGGAAAGATGTCACCCTTCTTTATTCAGAAAGAACTGGAAGGGTTGGCGGGGATGTCAAAATCAGTCAAACAACTACATTCTGGTAGTATCTTAATAGAAACTAAAAATGGAAAGCGCTCAGAACGGGGCGTGATCTTCAAATGTAATTTTATGAAAGTGTCAGAGGAAGAAATCTATTCCGAACTTAAGCCATAAGAAGTACAGCTGTAAAGAGAATATTCATATATAGGGATGGGCATCTAGTACACACTAGAAATCTCATCCTTACTTTTGATATGCCAATATCTCCTAATCATTCACCCCTACAGTACACTATTTATTGAGCTCTCAGAAACCCAATCAAAAAACACAGTCAGCTACCACTCCAATATCAGTACTTCCTAGTGCTCCACTACTACCAAAAAAAAAAAGAAAAAAAAAAAAAAAAAAAGGGAAAGAAACCCAAAAACACCAGGAGCCACCTGCAACAAAAGAAAGAAAAATGGATGTTGAAATCACTGAGTACCAAATGACTTAGTGCTTGAACTCTTTGCAAAAGAGGAAGAAATGGACACAGGACTGCATTCTTTCTTTCCAAAAAAGGACAAATTCAGGACTCAGAAAACAAAGTATCCAGCCCTTCAGAAGCCATCCACTGGACCCATCAAATCTAAATAATGACTACATTTAAATTTTTAAAATGGAATGACATGGATTCTCTCTCTAAATAGCGATACCATCAGACCTTCCTGCATAAGCATGCTGTTGCTTATAGGAGGAGACATATTTAAAGTCATTGTGGGGGAGGGCTGATATCAATGGAAGGAATCAAACTATAGAGTGTATGCTTTAAAAACAATGACAGGTCCTTCTAAATATGGGTTCTAATGTCTTCTTTCACATGCTTACCTGTATTTTTACTGCAATTGATCTCTCTATATGCTCCCCTTCACTCCTCCCTGTGTGTTCATGGGAAGACAACTTTATGGTAGTGACCATTTTCCCCCTAATATCTATCCTTTGTAAGGGGCAACCATGCCACCCATCTAGAATACCATGGTGGAAGATGAATTACACTGACTGGAAAGCCTTCAAACATCTGCCAGTGTATAATACCACCACAGTCCGCAAAGAGCCAATTAATGATCTAGTTATGTATATCAGAAAAAGTATTGTTCAAGCAGTGGGAATTGTAATTCCAATGACATTGTGACCCAGTTTCCACCATTTCCAGTACCATGGTGGAATGTTGATTGCACAGTGGCAAGAAAGGCTGAGAACAAAGCATGGGGGATATTTCGTTGTTATCCCACCACAGACAATCTCCTGGCCTTTAAACATGCACGTGCCAAAATACATTACAATAGACATCGGAGTCAAAGAATCTTGGATTCACTTCACATTGGCTCTGGGTGCAAAGTGATTGTAACCGAGAGATTTCTTTGTGCTTGCACTGCAATTTTCTAAAAGGGAATTCTAGGCATCTTTTATGTTCCTACCCTTAAGAAATCCTTTTGTTTCGTAGCAGCTCTTGTATCAGAGTACTGGTAGAGAACAAGAAAGAAAAGTAATCTTTCTTTATTTTTCATAGGTTTATATACTAACTCTTACTAATTTCACTAGGCGCCTCCGTAGCCAGTTGGGAAGGAGCAGCAGTGCATAGGCCACGCTTCTTGATTAGACCGGGTTCAAGCCAATCACCACCAAATACGGAGGATGCAGAAAGGTCAGGGAATGACCACCGCATATTCCCGGAGCAATATGGCCTTAGTTGCTAATGCTCCTAAAAACCAAATAACAAACAAACTAATTTCACTTGGTCACACCAGGCACTGCTTCTGCCTCCCCATGGCGGGGCCAGTAACCTTGGCAGGAAAGGTTCTCTGCCAAGGGCTAAAAGGAGCTAATATGGATCACGAAGACAGTTATCCATCTGTTGAGCCTCATGGCACAACTTACTCAAGGATATACCAAACTGACTGACACTTCCCATCCCAAGAGACAAAGAAATGAAGGATCCAAAAAAGAATCACCACTATTTCTTATAATATATTCCCAAACAAATCAACCAATAGGTGCACTTTCTCCATTTCTTATCCAGAAATGCCTTGAGAATGCTGCCAGACCACTTAAAATGGTGAAAAGACTCCGCTCTGGAGATCTACATATAGAGACTATGAATAGTAGGCACTCTTAAGCCCTACTAAGAATCTCAATGTTTGCATACCATTGAAAAGGTCAGTATAAAACTGTGTGTTATACCGACCTTTTCAACACCAACCCTATCCTGAAAGAGGCCTCTGAGGTCGGGAAAACTCATATCTAGGAAATAAACTCATACACCGACCATTGAACAAAATTTTTTTACTGTAACTAAAATTTTTACAAATAGTATAAAAACAAATTATTTACAATAAACTAATAATTGTATATTGCGGAATACTAAAAACTGTAATAAAAGATCGTTTACCATAAAATCAGCTAAAATATAAAATTTAAAGCGCTAAAAACCTGGAGATTTCGAGAGTGTCAGCTCTCTTCTTCAACAGTAATATGACTTTCTGCAACATCTCCTTAAATAGCAGGTTCACGGTACCTCCACACATGGTATTTCTCCACGTGGTTCAATCGGCACATGGTCAGAATCGGAAATGTCTTGGGTACGTGGCAAATAAAATCGTTCATCCGGACTTAATACAATTGTTTCAAAAATAGGATGAATACGCATGCCTCTATCTCTATTCATGGTATTCTTACTGGATGAACCAATCCGTAAACCCTCGAGCCATTTACGCTCCCCAGTATCCGTGTGCACGATCCAAAATAATAGCGTCCTCCGGGGAGATTTGATGCTGCTTCTCCCAAAAATGTTCGGCCATGGCAGACTTACTGTAATCAGCGGTTCTTATGGCATATAAATGTTCCCCCAGACGATCCCTAAGCCGTCGTTTTGTTTCCCCCACATAACACTCCCCACAATCCGGGCATTCTATTCTATAAATAACTCTGCTACTGAGATCTTTTGGTATACGGTAGCGGAGTTATTTATAGAATAGAATGCCCGGATTGTGGGTAGTGTTATGTGGGGGAAACAAAATGACGGCTTAGGGATCGTCTGGGGGAACATTTAAATGCTATAAGAATCGCTGATTACAGTAAGTCTGCTGTGGCCAAACATTTTTGAGAGAAGCAGCATCAAATCTCCCCGGAGGACACTATTATTTTGGATCTTGCACACGGATACTGGGAGCGTAAATGGCTCAAGGGTTTACGGATTGGTTCATCCAGTAAGAATACCATGAATAGAGATAGAGGCATGCGTATTCATCCTATTTTTGAAACAATTGTATTAAGTCCGGATGAACGATTTTATTTGCCACATACCCGAGACATTTCCGGTTCTGACCATGTGCCGATTGAACCACGTGGAGAAATACCACGTGTGGAGGTACCGTGAACCTGCTATTTAAGGAGATGTTGCAGAAAGTCATATTATTGTTGAAGAAGAGAGCTGACGCTCTCGAAAGCTCCAGGTTTTTAGCGCTTTAAATTTTATATTTTAGCTTATTTTATGGTAAACAATCTTTTATTACAGTTTTTAGTATTCCGCAATATACAATCATTAGTTTATTGTAAATAATTCGTTTTTATACTATTTGTAAAAATTTTAGTTACAGTAAAAAAATTTTGTTCAATGGTCGGTGTATGAGTTTATTTCCTAGATAACACCAACCCTGCCAGCTCCAGTTAATGCTGGATATCTGAACTGCCATATCTGACCTTATATCCCTAATCCTCTTAGGTGCAGCCGACCGGGCTGGCCGAGTGGGTAAAGTACCTGCCCGGCAACCCAAAGGTCGCGGGTTCGATTCCCGCCTCGGGCTTGGATCAAAGTACTGCAAAAACCTTGGGAGGTGCAATATGGCCACAGAAGCCGATGCGCCAATAACTACCAAATCAAAAAATCAATCAACCTCTTAGGTGCTTTAAGTGGCAAATTTGGCCATGATCAAACAGTGTGTAGAGTTTCAGTGTGCCCCAACTGTGGATCCAAGGAACACACACAAAGACAGACTGCACAGCCCAAAACACGTGTATGTCCAAATTGTAAGGGTAGCCATCCAGCTTACTCAAAAGTCTGCAAAACCTAAAAAACAGGAAAGAAAGTATAAAATAGAAAATGAAGTGACTTACCAAGAAGCAAGGAAACAAGTTTTACTCACTGTACCAAAACTCATATTCAGCTGCAGCACAAAAATGTAAATCAGAAGGAAATGAAACTGAAGTATCCATACAACCAGCTACATCCCTTTCCGACTGGGCTCAGGCTGTTCTGGCAAATCCACAGCAGTCCCCTAAAGAACATGTAAAAGACCAAGCAAATAATAACCCAGTCACTGTACCACCAGCTATTACGCCATCACATTCAGATGCTGAGTCTGAGAAATCTTAAACCACAAAAGACTAACTGCAGATATGGAAATCAACATCAACAATGATGAAACTATCTTAGAAATACATGCTGAGGAAAATATGGATAATTCATGACCCACATTCTCTAGAAAAGATAAAATAAAATTGGAATGCTATAAACAGATTGGCTCTAAAAAGCATTCAGAAACACTCTACTTCAAAAGCTAAATAATGGATCAGTTGATTCAATGGAATTGTAGAGATCTCGGTAGCAACACTGACGATATTCACAATTTGATAAATCAGCCTCATCCAAGCATAACAGGATCACTACCCATATTTCACATGATGGTGTGGCTATATTGATTGACAATAAAATCCCTTTCAGACATATCCTCTGCAAACCTCTTTAGAAGTAGTTGCAGTACTCAGTGCCAGATTAAGGCATGAGCTTTAGGGGCTATAGTCCAGGGGCCTTGGTCAGCTGGAGGGTCTCCAGAGATTAAGTGAAAAGCTATTTCATTTGTGAATGCTGAATCAAAGTATAAGCATATGGTATGCTTTGCCAAACTGTATTCTTATTTGTGCCCTTGGCTGGTTCCATCGAGTCATGTCAGCTAGAAAGTTGAATAAATTTTAATTCAATTAAATCAGTATTTACCAATTGTTTCACCCTTTCAGATTAATCATGTCAGAGAAGAAGAGGTTTGGGAGTGGAGCAAGCAAAAGAAAGACAACAAGAGAAGACGCGGAAGCATGAAAAACGGAAAACGGCTCAGTCAATCTCCAAACTTATTTGATCTTGGGTTCAAACTCAAGGCAGCAGCAGAACAGCAAAGAGAGCACACAACAAATGCATCCAATGATGGCAGAATGAGTGAGGCACAACAACATGGACGAATTGATTCAATATTGGAAATCCAATTCACAAATGAAAAAGAATACTGGCAAAAGTACTGCAAAGAGTAGTTTCAACTATAAAGTTTCCCTCATCTCATGGATTAGCATTTCGTGGTGATACAGAAGTACTTAATTCTCAACAGAATGGCAACTACTTTGGGATACTTGAATTACTTGCTGAGTATGAACCTTTTCTTAGTTCTCTTATAGCAAAATATGATAATCAACAATATGTGTGGAAGTCATAGATATTATAGGAAATAAAGTATTGAAAACCATTGTAGAAGAAATCAAGGAAGCCAAATACTTTTCTCTAAGTGTTGATACAACACCAGACAATTCTCCTGATGAGCTGACTGTAGTTGTTCGCTATGTTGGAATATCAGATAATAAGGTTGTTGAACGTTTTCTCACTTTCTTTCCCATTGCAAGTCACACTGAAGAAGCTCTTGCCAACATTGCCTTGAAATTCTTTGAACAAATTGGAATTGATGTAGCTAATCTAAGAGGACAGTCTTATGACAATGCATCAAACATGTCAGGATGCTACAAAGGGCTTCAAATGAAAGCTGCATTGGAGCTTTAAGAACGAAAGAAAAGAATGAAAGCTACATTGGAGCACTTTCATTCTTTGGTCTTATACAAAAACTTTACAATTTCTTTTCTGGTTCAGCTCAAATTGCTAGTGATGCTTCAGTGACTTAAAGCTGAAAGTGGAAGTGAATCTACATTGGTAGTTAAAAGATCAACAGATTCAGACACTAGATTGTCTGCAAGGGCCAATGCCACAAAAGCCTTTTCTAAAGGCTACAGCTGTTTTTAAGAAGCTTTGAAGTTGATCTCAGAGGATAGAAATCAGAACGTACCTCACAATGCCTATAGCCCAGGGGCCTACAAAATCATAGTCTGGCACTGGCAGTACTCCTTACTCTTGGAGTAATGCTTACTCTTGTATTAATATATATCTCACCTAATCAGGTACTAAGTGATCTAAATGATCTCATCATACAACTACCCTCTCCTTTCTATGTATTGGGTGATTTTAATGCACATCACCAATTATGGGGATCTTTACAGACAGACAACCAGGGACACATACTAGAGGATTTTCTTGTGAAATATAATCTCACACTGCTTAACACAGGCTGTCACATCCATGTCCATTTTCCGACAGGCACAACCTCTGCTATAGATCTGTCAATATGCTTGCCTACATTATTCCCTGACATGGATTGGATAGTTTTAACCTAGATTTTACAAATGTAACATTATGAATTAATACATATAACTTAACAGGAGATTATTATTATTATCTATATGGTTCAAGGAAGCTTGAGGCTTATGTTGCACCAGCCAAAAAAAAATTCCCAAGTTACCCAGAGAGAGAGAGAGAGAGAGAGAGAGAGAGAGAGAGAGAGAGAGAGAGAGAGAGAGAGAGAGAGAGAGAGAGGAGAATGAGAGTGTGTCAAAAGTAGAAGGGAATCACCAAGAAAGAGAAGAATTATGATATCCACTCAGGACCCTGGGCGTGCCAAGCCCATACCAGATGTTAGCCCCTGGGGTTAATATGAAAGTCATATAAAGTAACTCAGAGATAATACTCGATATTGAAATATATATATATATATATATATATATATATATATAGTGTTATAACTGCATTGGGATATAAGTTTAAGGTTATATTTTTGTATTGAAATTGAACCGAAGTCATGATTCAAACCAGAGCAGCAAAGCAAAAGGCTGAAGCTAATGGGAGTGCTGTGGCTCAGGGGAGAATTGTGGGGGGGGGGGGAGTTGTCCTCTGAATCACAGCCTTTTGAAATGTACTGCTTGTTTGATGTTTGTGGAGCAATCAACAATAGGGCATGATATTGCCAAGGGGAATGTCTTTGTGTGTGCACGCGATGTAAGGAGGTGAGGAAATCAGGTGGCCAGTGTTGTTATGGGCCTGTAAGAAAGCTTGAAGGATGGGGTGGATGCACTTGAAGGATTTAAATTGAGATCCCATCAAGCTCTCTGCTGCCCACATCAACACCAGAGCTTGCACTTAAACATCACGCAACACAGCGACAATCCCCAAGGCAGAATGCACCGGTCCCAAAGGAACTAGTTGTTGTCAGTGACTCTATTGTCAGGGAAACGGCAAACATATTGTGCAAAGAGGATAGGTGGAACAGGACCAGGGTATGTCTGCCAGGGGCAAAGGTTGATGACATTGTAGAGCAGATGATATTAAGTGTAGGAGACTGGCGGAATTACTAAACAAGTACAGGTCACTGTTGAAAAAAAGCCGTGAATTAGGGTTGAATTTGAAAGTATCTGCAATTCTGCCAGGACACAATAGGAGAGAGTATATGATAAGAGCCTTGTCGATCAATTCGGCCCTGGAGAGATTGTGCAAGGCTCAAGGGGTAGAATTTTTCTCACGGTGAGACTGCTTCTACAGGAATGGGATACACTTAAATAGAAAGGGTGCAAGAATATTTACTGATGCTATCGAGGCAGTGTTAGGTGGGTCGGAAAACTGCTAGATTGGGGAGATACACGGACTAATAGATTAACAGTAGCCGCTGGCATAGGTGAAAGTGATTCTTGCACTGTTGGTATTGGAATGAGAGGCAGCCTGGAAAACAAGATGCAGGGGGCTTTCAAAATCCTGGGAGTCATTGTGGTACAAGTAAACACATGGGTTGTGTTAGGGTATCTAAAAATAGGAACAGGTGCATGTATACTTGCGTGTACACCAATGCTAGGAGTTTAGTAAATAAATTTGATGAATTTGAGGTTTTGGTCAAAACATCAAAGGGTGATTTTGTTGGGATATCAGAGATGTGGTCCCACACAGATATAAGGAATGCAGAACTGGAATTTGGGGAGTACAATGTATACAGGAAGGATAGACATGATAGGAATGGAGGAGGGGTTATGCTATTAGTTAAGAAACACATAAAATCCAAAGAGGTACAGCCAGTTGATATGGCTGGATAGTGCAATGTTGAGTCAGTTTGGTCCGACAAAAAGCACTGGGAAAGCAAAATTGAGAGTAGGAGTGTGTTATAGGCCTATTGTCTCTAATGAGTATAATAAACAACTGTACAAAGAACTAGAGTGGGCCAGTAAATCAGTGTGTCTTATAATGGGGGATTTTTAATTTTCCAGATATTGATAGGAATTTTTGAGTTGGTCACTCACACACTAGCAAGGCCTTTGTGGATTTATTGGATGATTGTTTACTACAGCAGCATGTTCAGGAAGCAACTAGAGCAAGCAATACTCTTGATTTGATTATCAGTAGTGATTCTTCATGCATTAAGAATCTGCAGATAAAGTAACCACTAGGTGGCAGTTATCACAGTGTGCTGAAGTAGGATTTACTTCAGTTTTGTTGATGATACTGCTCAGGTAGCTAACATACTAAATGAGTATTTTGCATCTTTGCATTCACACATGAGGACTTATTCAGGTAGGGGTTTGCCAGATGTGAATTAAACTCTGGCACTGAGCTAGATGATTTTGTAATAAATGAGAGCAAAGTGGAGGAGAAATTGTTGAAAATGGGATCTATCATTAAAGGAGGCAGCAAAGGAAGTAAGCAAATCCTTAGCCATAATTATGAGAGCTTCCTTGGATTCAGGAACGGTACCTATGACTGGAGATGTGCAAATGTGACCCCAATTCACAAAGGAGGATCAAAGGGCAACACAAGTAATTACAGACCTGTTAGTTTAACTTCCATTCCAGGGAAGTTAATGGAGGCACTGGTTAAAGAAGCACTGCAAGATCATCTAGACAAGACTTCAGTTATAGCTCGGACACAGCATGGTTTTGTTAAGGGAAAGTCTTGCCTGACCAATTTGATTGGATACTATAATGTGGTCACAAAGCAACTGGATGCAAAGAATAATTTTGATATCATTTATTTGCATCTTAGAAAAGCTTTTGATACTGTTGCACATGGAAGAATGCTGCACAAATTGGAGCAGTGTGGCATTGGAGGCAAATTTCTGTTATGGATAAAGACATGGTTGAGTGGGATGGGTTAAGACAGAGAGTGGTCAACGGGCACTGCTGTTCATGGGCTAATGTTATCAGTGGGGTCCCCAAGGGTTCAGTGTTGGGTCCATTGTTGTTTTTTGTATTTATTAATAATATTGATGATGGCATATCAGGCTTAATGCCCAAGTTTGCAGACGATATGAAGGGGGCAGGGTTGATAATGATACTACGCTGCTGCAACAGGATCTAGAAAAGTTGGGTAGATGGGCTGAGAGTTGGCAACCAAAGTTTAACATTGACAAATGTAAAGTTCTGCATATGGGAAGCAGTAACCCCAGAGTAACATATCAACTGTGTGACAGTGGTAGAGAATAAAAGGACCTGGGGGTAATTGTGGAGCCAGATATGAAGTTTTCTGAGCAGTGCAAACGGTATGCAAGAGTAGCTCATGGTGTCTTGTCAATGATATACTGGAATTTTTCTAGCAGGGATAAGGAGGTGATTATCCCCTTGTACAAGGGTCAGGCCACTCCTTGAGTACTGTATACAGGTCTGGAGGCTTCATTTTAAGGATATAGAGCTGCTGGAATGAGTACAGAGAAGGGTAACAAGATTAGTGAATGGAACAAAGGGTTGCTCTTTTGAAGAAAGGCTTAAATTTTGCAGATTACAATATCTGAAGACTAGGCACCTGCGAGTTGGTCTGATTGAGGTGTATAAAGCTTTGAATGGTTTCAGCATGCTCAATGCTGATGGGATTCTTCCTCTTGTTCAGAATAATCGCCTGAGAGGGCATAAATTGAAATTGAGGAAAGACAGTTGTAGGATAGATATGCGAAAGTTTGCCTTTAGCCAGTGGGTGGTTGATTGCTAGAACAAACTTCCATCTGTCGTAGAAGTTAATCGCTTGAAAATAGATTCAAGGCAGAACTATTGAAACACTTGGAGCAACTGGATGGGTGAAATTAGAAGGCTTTTTTTTTTTTTTTTGGTTGATGCTATATAAGCTTGCTTTCTTGCATCACGTGGCTTTGCTAATGCTAATGCTAACCGATTTTACTAATGCTAAGTGACCATTTTCCTATAATCTGTAAGCTCTGTACAAGAAGAAACTTACCAGGTAGCAGTCAAACTAAATGGAAATTCTCAAAAGCTGACTAGAATAAATATGCATTCTGCATTGCGCTAGGTGATGATAATATCCAGAGTCACTCCACAGATGACAGCATTAAACACATTTCAGAGCAGATGTTGGCAGCTGCTGCTACTGCTATTCCTTAAACTTCAGATAACGGATCCAAACACAAAAACTACTGGTGGAATTCAGCATGTAACATTGCTAACGCAGAAAAGAACAAGGCATGGAATCAGTTTTGAAAGAATCCAACCACTGCCAATCTCATTATCTACAAGAAACCCATGCCAGTTACATCCAATGAAAAGCTAAAAACAAACATTGGATTTGTTTTGCCTCATCTGTTACTAAAGCAAGTGCAGGACTAATCTGGCAGAAATTAAGATGCATTACTTTAAAGTTTCCATCAATTCCTTCCTCAGTCATCATCTGTAAAGGACAGGAGATAAACCTTTCCGATGATATTGCAAACATCCTCGTAATATACCTTTTGCTCACCATTCTGCATCAAGCTGATTTGATCCAACTTTCCTAAAAGCCAAGTCAGTAGCTGAAAAATATAAAATAAATTTTGGAACGAAGTCAGTCCTCTCTAATAATGAACCACTACCCATGTATGAATTAGAAGAATAATTTTTTAAATAATCAGCCAATAGTGTACTTAGTCCAAACAGCATCTACTACCTAATGTTAAAGTATCTAAATAAAAGAGAACTCTTTACTCTCTCCTAAAACTTTCAACTGAATATTTGTTGCAAATTACTTACCCATTTTCTGGCGATATTCTGTAGTTTTACCCATTCCAAGGGCAGAAAAAGTTCAATCAGACCCATATAACTATAGACCATATTTGTAGAATTATAAGAGAAATTTACCCCAATATGATATATAGAACACTTCCATATGATTCAGTATGAAGCTGACAGTGCTTTCTCTCTGTATTCGTGATCACAGGAATGGAAATTATGGAGTACGTGAGCTTGAATCTTAGATAGAGAGATTATTTGTCCTCGCCCATGTGTGCAAAATACCATGAATCGGTGATTAGATATGGATGGCGAATATTAATAGAATGTAATTTAATTTCAATGGTTTCTGCAATTAATAGTCTCGTATAAATACGTTGGACATTAAATATTTTGGCCTCGTTAAATAAAAATGTATTATTTTCATTAACAGCATGGAAGGCTAATTCTGACACTGAACGAGAAGCATGTACTGAGGACATGTGCTGTTTTACTCGAATATTCAGCGGAACTCGAGTAGATCCTTGGTAAGACGCGTCACACTCACTGCAAGAAATGTTGTATACCAAGTCATTTATTTGTAGTTAAAGTGGAAAGAACTAAGTGGTTGTTCAGTATAGTGTGTCATTTCTGTACTGGTCTGACACAATCTTAAATTCAGTATCTTAAAGAATCTGTTAAGTTGCTTGTGCCACTGTTCAATGTATGGGTAGAAATAAAGTATTTTTTGATTACTATTGTTGGTTTGTGTAGTTTTTTGTATTCTCTCCTTAACTTGTACTCTAATTTGGATTATTGTAGCAAGGGGGTAATCCCTATTTAAGAACCTGCTGTTTAATATTTGTATTTCTGAGTCTAAAGCAGATTCCATCATTGAATATTTATAGGCATTGAGAAACTGATTAAAGAAAATAGATCTTTTGTAGGTGAACGGGCGATAGCTGTTATAATGTGGAAGCATAGCAGTGTTTGTTGGTTTACTATAGATGTTAAATTGGATTTTATACACATCCTGAGTAAGTGCGAAATTTAGAAAATTTAATGAATTAGTATCTGTATTTTCCCTTTCCAATGTAAAATTCAGACTAGAATGAATATTGTTAAATGAATGTAAAATGTCTTGAATTGTGCTATTATCGGTAATAGCCAGAATATCTTCTAAATACCTCCGTAGTATGTGGTACAAGGTAGGAAAGGCGTCAAATATATACACTCAATTGTTGAGAGCTAGACCTCCAATATTAAGCCACTTAGACTTGATCTCATTTACAAACCAAAAATCTCGAAAGGTGATATAGTTTGCTTCAAATAAAAGTTTAATCAAGTAAAAAATTTCCTTAATAGGAAACTTTGTACAATTAATCAGTATAGAGTTACTATTTAACATATCCCAAAGAATATCTAATCTGTATTCAGCATTTACATTCGTATATAACATTCAATGAGAATTAATTTTCATTATCGCTCAGTCTACAGTCCTTAAGGTTATGAAATGTTCTGGTTTTCAATTCCTTTAACTAAGACGTGGTAATGTAGTCATTTTTTCGATACGTGGTTAACATTTTATTGTACTGATTGTCCGAATTAGTAAATAGTACTGGGTCTACTTCAAGATAAGTGGAGGTATCTGATTTAATTGAATCTAACTTTTTTATATAATCAGTTTTATCAAGTATTACCATGGTATCTCTTTTATCTGCTTTCTGAATAATAATGTGGATGGAATCTCTCCAGATATATTAAAGGAGGCAGCAAAGAAGAAAGCCATAATTTTAAGAGCTACCTTGGACTCGGAGGTGTGCAAATGTATCCCCAAAGGGAGTTCAAAAGCTGACACAAGTAACTATAGACAAGTTAGTTTAACTTGTGTTCCTGGGAAAATAATGGAGTCACTGGTTAATGAAGCATTGCAGGATCATCTAGACAAGACTGCAGTACTAGTTAAGACACAGCATGGGTTTGTTAAAGGGAGATCTTGTGTGACCAATTTGATTGGATACTATGATGTGGTCCCAAAAGAACTGGAAGCAAAAAATAATTTTGATATCATATATTTGGATTTCAGGAAAACTTTTGATACTGTTGCACAAAGAAGACTGCTGTCCAAATTGGAGCAGTATGGCATTAAGGGCAAGTTGCTACAATGGATAAAGGGACGGTTGAGTGGGAGATGACAGAGAGTGGTAATCAGTGGACACTACTCTTCGTGGACTAATGTTATTAGTGGAGTTCCCCAGGGTTCAGTGCTGGGCTGATTATTGTTTTGTGTTTTCATCAGTGATATCGATGAAGGTACATCGGGCTTAATGTCCAAGTTTGCAAATTATACAAAGGTTGGCAGGGTTGTTAACGACAGTAAAGACAGTATGCTACTGCAACTGGATCTAGATAAGTTTGGCCGATTAACTGAGAAATGGCAACTGAAGTTTAACATTGAGAAATGCAAAGTAACCCAAGAGAAATGTGTTAACTGTGTGGTACTGCACTCAGCAAAGTGGAGAGTGAAAAACACCTGGGGGTAATTGTGCAGTCAGATATGAAGTTTGCTGCTCAGTGCAGATGGGTTGCCAGAGCAAGTCACGAGTTTTGTCAATGATATATAGGAATTTTGCTAGCAGGGACAATGAGGTAATTATCCTGTTGTACAAGGCAATTGTCAGGCCACACCTTGAATACTGTGTACAGGTCTGGAGGCCTCATTTCAGGAAGGATGTAGAGTTGCTAGAATGAGTACAAAGAGGGGCAAGAATGGTGAGGGGAACTGAGGTCATCTCATGTGAGGTGATCTGATTGAGGTATATAAGGTCTTGAACAGGTTGAGCAAGCTCAATGCTGATGGGATTCTTCTTCTTGCTCAGATTAAGAACCTGAGGGGCGTAGGTTCAAATTGAGGATAGACAGTTGTAGAATAGATGTGCAGAAATTTGCCTTTAGCCAGCAAGTAGTTGATCTCTGGAACAGACTTCTAACTCTTGTCATGGAAGTTGATAGCGTAAATAAATTTAAGGCTGAGCTGGGCAAGCATTTGTTGGTGAAATTGTTGGTTTTTTTTGGCTGATTTTGCATAAACTTGCTTTCTTGTATCGTATGCCTCAACTAATGATAAATAATTTATCATAGTTTTTATCCCAAATTGTATCGCCTATCTAAAGGATTTTATACATGTGTTATGAGTTTCTGTAAGAAACAGTGGGACAAGTAGGAAATCCCATCTTATGCAGTTTTACCTGACTGAAAAGTGCAGGAATGTTGTTTGTTCTGTCCTTCAATTCCTTTAATTGGGACATGGTAATGTAGTCATTTTTTGATTGACCAAATTAGTAAATAGTGCCAGATCTACTTCATGATAAGTGTAAGTATCTGATATAATTGAATCTAACTTATTTGTATAATCAATTTTATCAAGTATTACCACTGTATCTCCTTTATCTAGTCTCTGAATAATAATGTCTTTATTTTCCTGAAGTTCATTAAAGCTGAACTTTCGTGTCTATTTAATTTAGTAAGTTTTGTGTCTTTTATGCTGTTCACCACTTGGTTAACTTGTTGAATAAATAAATATTTTTGTGAAATATTACAAAGACCAAATTCAACATCTATTTACAACTGTTTTTAGGTAGCAATCGAGGTGGTAAATTATAATTTAATCCTTTAGATAAAAGTGAAATTTCGTCCTGTATTAGCGTATACGAGGGAAGAATTCTAACCTATTGATATGTCTGTATGTTGGGCGAGGGGGTGTTCGAGCAGTAGCTAAAGCATTCTGATTGTGTGCTAGCACATTGTACCCATACGGGGGGGGGGGGGGGGGGGGGGTCAGCAATGAACTTGTATGCACTTGGTCAAATGCTCGCGAGCATGTGTTTGAGCTTGCATGAACCTGTATTGATACCTGTAATAATGTATTCAATTTGTTAATGTGTTTGTTTTTTATTTTTGTGGCCTGTGCTTCACGTTGCAAATCTGTGGAGGTATTGGTATGGGTGTTTAAGGGCACAAGCGCAGCATAGGCCAAAATGTACCATTGTTGGAGGTCTTCAATACAGACCATCCATTTGGATGTAAATAATTTTTTATTTTGTCTCAGTTTTCTAATCTGGGAAAGGTATTTTTGTTTATTGCAATATGTACTGAGATTTTAAGGCAAGTTTAACTATATTATGCGATGTGGCAAGTACTAGTTGCTTTATGCTCGAAATTTTATGGTTTAAATTGACCCTGGCAAATTTCAGAATGACGTTGTTTTGAAGGCAATATTTTAGAAAATAAATATGGTTTGTTTGTTTGTTATTTGGTTTTTAGGAGCATTAGCAACTAAGGCCATATTGCTCCTGGGATATGCGGTGATTATTTCCTGACCTTTCCACATCCTCCTTTTTTGGTGGTGATGGGCTCGAACCCCAGTCTAATCAAGAAGCATGTGCTATGCACTGCTGCTCCTGCCTACCTGGCTACGGAGGCGCCAAGAAATATGGTAAATTTGGGCCAAGTAAGTGTTAGTGGAAAGGGCAAATACAGATAGTAAGTCATTAACTTTTCTAAATTTCACGCTTACTCAGGATGCAAATAAAATGTTCGTGAGGCAACAAGAGCATGTTCGTGAGGCAACAAGAGGGAGCAATACTCTTGATCTGATTATCAGTAGTGATTCTTCATGCATTAAGAACCTGCAGATAAATGAACCACTAGGTGGCAGTGATCACAGTGTGTTGAAGTGGGATTTACTCAAGGAGGTAACTACCATCAGAGGTAAAGGGAAGGGTTTTTGTTTTCGTAAAGGCGACTATGATGGTCTGAGACAGTATTTAAATTCTATACAGTGGGACCAACTGATGATGTTACCAACAGCAAACTCAAAATGGGAAGCATTCAAGGAACTAATCTTGGTGGCTACCAGGCTTTACATACCAACTAAGAAATATTGTTCAAGGTTTAGGCCTAAATGGTTGTCAGATGGACTAATGAGACATGTGGCAGAGAAGAAAAATGCATGGGATACATACAAATTAATGGGTGACATGGAAGCCTATGATAGATATAAGTTGGTCTGTAACCAAGTCACAAAGGAGATTAGGCAGGCAAAGGCAGACTACGAAAAATCCTTGGCAAAGGATGCAAAGAAAAACAGAAAGGAGTTTTTTACATACTTGAACTCGAGAAGGAAAGGGATGAATCAGATTGGTCCACTGGATATTGATGGTTCAACAGTTGAGGATCCTGCTCAGGTGGCAAACAATCTAAACGAGTATTTTTCATCTACATTCACGCATGAGGAGTTATTCAGGAAGGAGAATGATGAAGGTAAAGTAAACATTGGCAGTGAGCTGGATGATTTTGTAATAACTGAGAGGAAAGTGGAGGAGAGATTGTTGAGGATAAACATAAAAAAGGCACCTGGGGTGGATGGGATCTATCCAGTTATATTAAAGGAGGCAGCAAAGGAAGTATGCAAACCCCTAGCCATAATTATGAGAGCTTCTTTGGACTCAGGGGAGGTACCCATAGACTGGAGATGTGCAAATGTAACCCCAATTCACAAAGGAGGATCAAAGGCTGACACAAGTAATTATAGACCAGTTAGTTTAACTTCTGTTCCAGGTAAATTAATGGAGGCACTGGTTAAAGAAGCACTGCAGGATCATCTAGACAAGAATTCAGTTATAGCTCAGATGCAGCATGGTTTTGTTAAGGGCAGGTCTTGCCTGACCAATTTGATTGGATACTATGATGTAGTCACAAAAGAACTGGATGCAGGGAATAACTTTGATATTATATATTTGGATCTTAGAAAGGCTTTTGATACTGTTGCACATGGAAGACTGCTGCACAAATTGGAGCAGTGTGGCATTGGAGGCAAATTGCTGCTATGGATAAGGGGATGGTTGAGTGGCAGAAGACAGAGAGTGGTAATCAATGGACACTGCTCAACGTGGACTAATGTTATTAGTGGAGTTCCTCAAGGTTCAGTGTTGGGTCCATTGTTGTTTTCGGTGTTTATGAATGATATTGATGATGGGATATCAAGTTTAATGTCTAAGTTTGCAGATGATACAAAGGTTGGCAGGGTCGTTAAGGACACTACTGACGCTATTCTGCTGCAACAGGATCTGGAAAGGTTGAACAGATGGGCTGAGAGGTGGCAAATGAAGTTTAACATTGACAAATGTAAAGTACTACATATGGGTAACAGTAACCCCAGAGCAATGTATCAACTCTGCGGTACTACACTGACAGTGGTGGAGAATGAAAAGGACCTGGGGGTAATTGTGCAGGCAGATATGAAGTTCTCTGAGCAGTGCAGACGAGCTGCAAGAGTAGCTCATGGTGTCTTGTCAATGATATACAGGAATTTTTCTAGCAGGGATAAGGAGGTGATTATTCCCTTGTATAAGGCAATGGTTAGGCCACATCTTGAGTACTGTATACAGGTCTGGAGGCCTCATTTCAAGAAGGATGTAGAGCTGCTGGAACGGGTACAGAGAAGGGCAACAAGATTAGTAAATGGAACAAAGGGTTGCTCTTACGAAGAAAGGCTTAAGTTTTGCAAATTACAGAGTCTGGAGACTAGGCACCGGCGAGGTGATCTGATAGAGGTGTATAAGGCTTTGAATGGTTCGAGCATGCTCAATGCCAATGGGATTCTTCATCTTTCTCAGAATAATCACCTCAGAGGGCATAAATTCAAATTGAGGAAGGACGGATGTCGGATAGATGTGCGGAAATTTGCCTTTGGCCAGCGGGTGGTTGGTTGGTGGAACCGACTTCCATCACTTGTTGTTGAAGTTGATAGCCTAAACAAATTTAAAGCTCAACTGGACAGGTATTTCGAACGAACGGAGGGGTGAAATGGGAGAGGGTTTTTTTTTTTTTTTTTTTTTGGCTGATGCTGAATAAGCTTGCTTTCTTGCATCATATGCCTCTACTAATGCTAAAATCCAGTTTAACATCTACCATAAACCAAGAAACACTGGTATGCTTCTACATTACAACAGCTATCACCCATTCACTTACAAAAGATTTATTATCTTTAATTGGTTTCTCAATGCCTATAAATATTCAACGATGGAATCTGCTTTCTAATTATTAATATTATTATTACTAGCCATATAGTGCAAGGAAGCCTGAAGCTTATGCTGCACCAGCTAAAAAAAATTTCTGAGTTACCCTGAGAGAGAGAGAGAGAGAGAGAGAGAGAGAGAGAGAGAGAGAGAGAGAGAGAGAAGGGAGAAAATACAGTTATTAAACAGCAGATTCTTAAACAGGGGTTACCCCCTTGCTACAATAATCCAAATTAGGATATTAGGATACAAGCTAAGGATATGATACAAAAAACTATACCAACCAACAATAGCAACATTAAAGAATACTTTATTTCTGTCCCATACGTTGAACAGTGGCACAAGCAGCTTAACAGATTCTTTAAAGATACCTAATTTAAGATTGTGGTCAGATCAGTACGGAAATGACATGCTATACTTGAACAATCACTTAGTTCTTTCCACTTTTGCTACACAAATAAATGACTTGGTATACAACATTTCATTTCTTGCAGTGATTACGACTCGTCTTACCATGGATTTACTTGATTTCTGCTGAATATTCAAGTAAAACAGCACGTGTCCTCAGTACATGCTTCTCGTTCAACGTCAGAATTAGCATTCCATACCATTAATGAAAATGATACATTTTTATTTAAGGAGGTCAAAATACTTAGTTTCCAATGTAATTATACGAGACTATTAATTGCAGAAACCATCAAAATTAAATTACATTCTATTAATGTTCGCCGTCCACATCTAATCTTCAATTCGTGGTCTTTTGCGCACATGCGCAAAGACAAATAATTGCAGCCTTTCTTTCACGTGCATGTGCAAGGAGAAATAATCTCTCTATTTAAGATTCAAGGCTCACACACTCCGTAATTTTCATTCCTGTGATCATGAATACAGTCAAAAAGCACTGTCAGCTTCAGGAAGGAAAATCATTTTTCAAAATTTACGTTAATCTTTTTTATTTAATTTTTAAAAATTAAATTTGAATTTTTAATTAATTTTGTTTGAATGGTTTTCAATTGATTTTTTATTGTAATCATTTTGCGTTAATCTTTTATTCGTTTTAATTTCTGTAGAGTATCATATGGAAGTGTTCTACTTATCATGTTGAGGTAAATTTCTCTTATCCTTCTACAAATATTGATATGAACATAGAACGTATTGAGCATCACAACTCTTATTTACTATCAAATAACTATAGACCAATCTCACTTACTAGCTGCTTGGATAAGACTCATCTATACTCATCATACCCACCCTTCACTTGCTGACAGGCAAGGAACCCCTCACTGTCACCATTATCCCACCCTCCTAACAGTGAAACATATCCTTCTTGACAGTGGCTCCACACAACCATGCTGCTCGATTAACAAATTTTAAATCAGCTCAAATCCAAAATAATTCATTAGAGATGAACTATATAAACTTATCTGACGTGTGACTGGAAAAAAAAAAAAAAAGCAGAAATCAAAAAAGATTTCGTTTTCAGAGCTACTGTGGTAGGTACAATTTGGTCCTAGTTGCCCTTGTGCCAATAAACCCCCATTAAACCCAACCAACCACTTCACATTTTCCATCGCCCAGATGGCATCACCTAAGCATGTCTTGGAAAAAAAGTCCAGAAAATGAAGGGCGACACCACTTGCATACTACATTTATCCTTCATAATGGATGTGCAATTGCAGACCCAAACTGCAATTATGAACACTCTAGTGGAGACATTTGCTAAAGTGTCTACCAAAACATCTTACCAACCTGAGTTTCTGGACTTCCATTGGACCAGATGACAACCATTATGAGATGGTTGTCATCTGGTTGTTCTGTGGATTGGCTGCTTTTCCTGTACAACAGAATCTATCTTGAAAATCAGTTTCCAGACATTGAAAATCGTCCTTGCCTTCCCCAATCTAGGAAAGGATCCAAAAATTCTGAGCAATTACTGCCCAGTTGCTCTGACAAGCTGCTTGTGTCAAAGTCTGGAAAGGATGGTCAATGCCCACCTCATGTAGTATTTAGAATCAAATGAACCCTTTTCCAGAATACAATGTGGCTTCTGAAAGAATAGATCAACACTTGACCATCTAATAACACTAAAAACATCTATTTGACATGCTTTTCTCAAACTCGAGCAGATGTTGTTGATTTTGTTTGATGTGGAAAAAGCATATGATATGACTTGGAGATTTGCAGTTTTCAAAGATATTTATAACCCTTGCCGTAGGGGTCATCTAGCATATTTTATTAAAAATTTTCTGTCAAATCATTCATTTCAAGTTTGTGTGGGGTCCGTTCTCTCTCTCTCTCAACCTTCTGCCAAGGGGAGGGAGCTCCCCAAGGGTCAGTTTTAAGTGTTACCCTTTTTACTATCAGAGTAAACTTTATTACTGAACAACTTCCTCCAACAGTGAAAGTGCCCTATTTGTTGAAGATTTCAGTATTTTCCCTTAGTCATGTAATATGAGGGTCATTGAAATGCAATTGAACAAGCCATCAACCATCTCACCTACTAGGCAATGGCTAATGGTATCATGTTCTTCTCACAGAAGACCATCTATGTACAATTTTGTTACAAACAGAATCTTCACCCGGAACCAGTACTCAAGCTCAGATGAAACATTCCAGTAGCACACAAGATAAAATTTTGTCAAACCATTCATTCCAAGTTAATCTGGGGGTCTGTTCTTTCTCTTGTTTGACCTTTCTGCCAAGAGGAGGGAGTTCCCCAAGGGTCACTATTCATTAATAAATTGACATTTCTTCAACATATCTGTCAACAGCAGACAAAGTGCAAAAGTGAACTAAACCTCTTACCTGCCATCTCATTTAATAATTGGGGAATAGATCGCCCTGCCTTACTTTGCCTCTATCTTGCACTTGTCCGATCAAAATTAAATTATGGGTCCCAAGTGTACACTTCTGTTCGAAGCAGTGCACCTCACTGACTAGACCCAGTTCACCATGAAACTATCTGCATTGCTACTGGAGCATTTAAAACATCTGTTGTCCGTAGTTTATATGTTGAAGCAAATGAACCACTTCTATCGCTCCAAAAGCAATTGTTACTAAACTGCCAGACAACTGTTTTTGAGCCATGTTGGGAAAATCTCTGATGCTATCAGACAGTCAGCATTCCTTTTGTATTTGTATCAAAG